>NW_025728373.1:0-174386 GCF_021461385.2 Schistocerca piceifrons | reverse complement strand
ATCTCTCCTGTGAGTCCAGTTTGAGATTCCGATGCTTCACTTCTGGTTTACTGTATCCCTTGCACCATCTTATTGACGATGAAACACAGAAATAGCATCCGAATTTAATACAAAAGGCACAATGGCGACTTAAGTACAAGAGGACTGACACTCTAACATTCTATGATTTGAACTTTCCTGTGAGTCCAGTCTTAGATTCTGATGCTTCACTTCAGGTTTACTATATACCTAGCACCTTCTTGTTGATGATGAAACACTGAAATTGCATCCGAATTTAATACAAAAGGCACAATGCCGACTTAAGTACAAGAGGACTGACACTCCTACTTTCTATGATTTGAACCTGCCCGGGTAAGTCCAGTTTTAGATTCCGATTGCTTCACTTCAGGTTTACTGTAACCCTTGGACGTTCTTATTGACGATTAAACACAGAAATTTCATCCGAATTTAATACAAAAGTCACAATGCCGACTTAAGTAAAAGAGGACTGACATTCTAACATTCTTTGATTTGAACCTCTCCTGTGAGTCCAGTTTTAGATTCCGATGCTTCTCTTAAGGTTTACTGTATCCTTGGACCTTCTTATTGACGATGAAACACAGAAATTGCATCGGAATTTAATACAAATGGCATAATGCCGTCTTAAGTAACGAAAGGACTGACACACTCACTTTCTATTGATTTGAACCTCTCCTGTGAGTCCAGTTTTAGATTCCGATGCTTCACTTCAGGTTTACTGTATCCATTGGACATTCTTGTTGACGATGAAACACAGAAATTGCATCGGAATTAAATTCAAAAGGCACAATGCCGACTTAAGTAAAAGAGGACTGACACTCTCACTTTCTATGATTTGAACCCCTCCTGTGAGTCCAGTTTTAGATTGCGATGCTTCACTTCAGGTTTACTGTATCCCTTGGACCTTCTTATTGACGATTGAAACACAGAAATTGCATACGAATTTTTATACAAAAGGCACAATACCGACTTAAGTACAAGAGGAGTAACACTCTAACTTTCTATGATTTGAATCTCTCCTGTGAGTCCAGTTTGAGATTCCGATGCTTCACTTCAGGTTTACTGTATCCCTTGGACCTTCTTATTGACGATGAAACACAGAGTTTGCATCCGAATTTAATATATAAGGCACATGCCGACTTAAGTACAAGAGGAGTAACACTCTAACTTTCTATGATTTGAATCTCTCCTGTGAGTCCAGTTTTAGATTCACATGCTTCACTTCAGGTTTACTGTATCCCTTGGACCATCTTATTGACGATGAAACATAGAAATTGCAACCGAATTTAATACAAATGGCACAATGCCGTCTTAAGTACAAGAGGACTGACACTCTAACTTTTTATGATTTAAACCTCTCCTGTGACTCCAGTTTTAGATTCCGAAGCTTCACTTCAGGTTTACTGTATCCCTTGGACATTCTTATTGACGATGAAACACAGAAATTGCATCGGAATTAAATCCAAAAAGCACAATGCCAACTTAAGTAAGAGAGGACTGACACTCTCGCTTTCTATGATTTGAACCCCTCCTGTGCGTCCAGTTTTTGATTCCGATGCTTCACTTCAGGTTCACTGTATCAGTTGGACCTTCTTATTGACGATTAAACACAGAGTTTGCATCCGTATTTAATACAAAAGGCACAATGGCGACTTAAGTACTAGAGGACTGAAACTCTCACTTTCCATGATATGAACCTCTCCTGTGAGTCCAGTCTTAGATTCCGATGCTTCACTTCAGGTTTACTGTATCCCTTGGACATTCTTATGGACGGTGAAACACAGACATTGCATCCGAATTTAATACAAAAGGCTCAATGCCGACTTAAGTAAAAGAGGACTAACACTCTAACATTCTATGATTTGAACCTCTCCTGTGAGTCCAGTTTTAGATTCCGATGTTTCACTTAAGGTTTACTGTGTCCCTTGGGACCTTCTTATTGACGATTGAAACACCGAAATTGCATCGGAATGTAATACAAGAGGCACAATACCGACTTAAGTACAAGATGACTGACACTCTAACTATCTATGATTTGAATCTCTCCTGTGAGTTTAGTTTTAGATTCCGATGCGGTCACATCAAGTATACTGTATCCCTTGGACCTTCTAATTGACGATGAAACACAGAACTTGCATTCGAATTTAGAACAAAAGGCACATGCCGACTTAAGTACAAGAGGACTGACATTCTAACTTTCTATGATATGAACCTCTCCTGAGAGTCCAGTTTTAGATTCCGAAGCTTCACTTCAGGTTTACTGTTTCCCTTGGACGTTCTTATTGACGATGAAGCACAAAAATTGCATCCGAATTTAATACAAATGGCACAATGCCGACTTAAGTACAAGAGGACTGACACTCTCACTTTCTATGATTTGAACCTGTGATGTGAGTCCAGTTTTAGATTCGATGCTCCACTTCAGGTTTACTGTATCCCTTGCACCATCTTATTGACGATGAAACACAGAAATAGCATCCGAATTTAATACAAAAGGCACAATGGCGACTTAAGTACAAGAGGGACTGACACTCTAACATTCTATGATTTGAACATTCCTGTGAGTCCAGTCTTAGATTCTGATGCTTCACTTCAGGTTTACTATATACCTAGCACCTTCTTGTTGATGATGAAACACTGAAATTGCATCCGAATTTAATACAAAAGGCACAATGCCGACTTAAGTACAAGAGGACTGACACTCCTACTTTCTATGATTTGAACCTGCCCGGTAAGTCCAGTTTTAGATTCCGATGCTTCACTTCAGGTTTACTGTATCCCTTGGACGTTCTTATTGACGATTAAACACAGAAATTTCATCCGAATTTAATACAAAAGTCACAATGCCGACTTAAGTAAAAGAGACTGACACTCTAACATTCTATGATTTGAACCTCTCCTGTGAGACCAGTTTTAGATTCCGATGCTTCTCTTAAGGTTTACTGTATCCCTTGGACCTTCTTATTGACGATGAAACACAGAAATTGCACCGGAATTTAATACAAATGGCATAATGCCGTCTTAAGTACGAAAGGACTGACACACTCACTTTCTATGATTTGATCCTCTCCTGTGAGTCCAGTTTTAGATTCCGATGCTTCACTTCAGGTTTACTGTATCCATTGGGAACATTCTTGTTGACGATGAAACACAGAAATTGCATCGGAATTAAATTTAAAAGGCACAATGCCGACTTAAGTAAAAGAGGACCTGACACTCTCACTTTCTATGATTTGAACCCCTCCTGTGAGTCCAGTTTTAGATTGCGATGCTTCACTTCAGGGTTTACTGTATCCCTTGGACCTTCTTATTGACCGATGAAACACAGAAATTGCATATGAATTTAATACAAAAGGCACAATACCTACTTAAGTTACAAGAGGAGTAACACTCTAACTTTCTATGATTTGAATCTCTCCGTGTGAGTCCAGTTTGAGATTCCGATGCTTCACTTCAGGTTTACTGTATCCCTTGGACCTTCTTATTGACGATGAAACACAGAGTTTGCATCCGAATTTAATATATAAGGCACAATGCCGACTTAAGTGCAAGAGGGATGACACTCTAACTTTCTATGATTTGAACCTCTCCTGTGAGTCCAGTTTTTAGATTCCGATGCTTCACGTAAGGTTTACTGTATCCCTTGGACCCTCTTATTGACGATGAAAACACATAACTTGCATCCGAATTTAATACAAGAAGCACAATACCGACTTAAGTACAAGAGGACTGAACACTCTATCTATGATTTGAATCTCTCCTGTGAGTCCTGTTTTAGATTCCGATGCTTCAAATCATGTATACTGTATCCCTTGGACCTTCTTATTGACGATGAAACACAGAAATTGCATCCGAATTTTAGAACAAAAGGCACAATGCCGATTTAAGTACAAGAGAGCTGACATTCTAACTTTCTATGATATGAACCTCTACTGTGAGTCCAGTTTTAGATTCCGATGCTTCACTTCAGGTTTACTGTATACCTTGGAGCCTTCTTATTGACGATGAAACCCAGAAATTGCATCCGAATTTAATACATAAGGCACAATACAGACTTAAGAACAAGAGGAGTAACACTCTAACTTTCTATGATTTGAATCTCTCCTGTGAGTCCAGTTTTAGATTCACATGCTTCACTTCAGGTTTACTGTATCCCTTGGACCATCTTATTGACGATGAAACATAGAAATTGCAACCGAATTTAATACAAATGGCACAATGCCGTCTTAAGTACAAGAGGACTGACACTCTAACTTTTTATGATTTAAACTTCTCCTGTGACTCCAGTTTTAGATTCCGAAGCTTCACTTCAGGTTTACTGTATCCCTTGGACATTCTTATTGACGATGAAACACAGAAATTGCATCGGAATTAAATCCAAAAAGCACAATGCCAACTTAAGTAAGAGAGGACTGACACTCTCGCTTTCTATGATTTGAACCCCTCCTGTGCGTCCAGTTTTTGATTCCGACGCTTCACTTCAGGTTCACTGTATCAGTTGGACCTTCTTATTGACGATTAAACACAGAGTTTGCATCCGTATTTAATACAAAAGGCACAATGGCGACTTAAGTACTAGAGGACTGAAACTCTCACTTTCCATGATATGAACCTCTCCTGTGAGTCCAGTCTCAGATTCCGATGCTTCACTTCAGGTTTACTGTATCCCTGTGGACATTCTTATGGACGGTGAAACACAGACATTGCATCCGAATTTAATACAAAAGGCTCAATGCCGACTTAAGTAAAAGAGGACTAACACTCTAACATTCTATGATTTGAACCTCTCCTGTGAGTCCAGTTTTAGATTCCGATGTTTCACTTAAGGTTTACTGTGTCCCTTGGACCTTCTTATTGACGATGAAACACCGAAATTGCATCGGAATGTAATACAAGAGGCACAATACCGACTTAAGTACAAGAGGACTGACACTCTAACTATCTATGATTTGAATCTCTCCTGTGAGTTTAGTTTTAGATTCCGATGCGTCACATCAAGTATACTGTATCCCTTGGACCTTCTAATTGACGATGAAACACAGAACTTGCATTCGAATTTAGAACAAAAAGGCACATGCCGACTTAAGTACAAGAGGACTGACATTCTAACTTTCTATGATATGAACCTCTCCTGAGAGTCCAGTTTTAGATTCCGAAGCTTCACTTCAGGTTTACTGTTTCCCTTGGGACGTTCTTATTGACGATGAAGCACAAAAATTGCATCCGAATTTAATACAAATGGCACAATGCCGACTTAAGTACAAGAGGACTGACACTCTCACTTTCTATGATTTGAAACCTGTGATGTGAGTCCAGTTTTAGATTCCGATGCTCCACTTCAGGGTTTACTGTATCCCTTGCACCATCTTAGTGACGATTGAAACACAGAAATAGCATCCGAATTTAATACAAAAGGCACAATGGCGACTTAAGTACAAGAGGACTGACACTCTAACATTCTATGATTTGAACATTTCTGTGAGTCCAGTCTTAGATTCTGATGCTTCACTTCAGGTTTACTATATACCTAGCACCTTCTTGTTGATGATGAAACACTGAAATTGCATCCGAATTTAATACAAAAGGCACAATGCCGACTTAAGTACAAGAGGACTGACACTCCTACTTTCTATGATTTGAACCTGCCCGGTAAGTCCAGTTTTAGATTCCGATGCTTCACTTCAGGTTTACTGTATCCCTTGGACGTTCTTATTGACGATTAAACACAGAAATTTCATCCGAATTTAATACAAAAGTCACAATGCCGACTTAAGTAAAAGAGGACTGACACTCTAAACATTCTATGATTTTGAACCTCTCCTGTGAGTCCAGTTTTAGATTCCGATGCTTCTCTTAAGGTTTACTGTATCCCCTTGGACTTCTTATTGACGATGAAACACAGAAATTGCACCGGAATTTAATACAAATGGCATAATGCCGTCTTAAGTACGAAAGGACTGACACACTCACTTTCTATGATTTGATCCTCTCCTGTGAGTCCAGTTTTAGATTCCGATGCTTCACTTCAGGTTTACTGTATCCATTGGACATTCTTGTTGACGATGAAACACAGAAATTGCATCGGAATTAAATTTAAAAGGCACAATGCCGACTTAAGTAAAAGAGGACTGACACTCTCACTTTCTATGATTTGAACCCCTCCTGTGAGTCCAGTTTTAGATTTCGATGCTTCACTTCAGGTTTACTGTATCCCTTGGACCTTCTTATTGACGATGAAACACAGAAATTGCATATGAATTTAATACAAAAGGCACAATACCGACTTAAGTACAAGAGGAGTAACACTCTAACTTTCTATGATTTGAATCTCTCCTGTGAGTCCAGTTTGAGATTCCGATGCTTCACTTCAGGTTTACTGTATCCCTTGGACCTTCTTATTGACGATGAAACACAGAGTTTGCATCCGAATTTAATATATAAGGCACAATGCCGACTTAAGTGCAAGAGGGATGACACTCTAACTCTCTATGATTTGAACCTCTCCTGTGAGTCCAGTTTTAGATTCCGATGCTTCACGTAAGGTTTACTGTATCCCTTGGACCCTCTTATTGACGATGAAACACACATAACTTGCATCCGAATTTAATACAAGAAGCACAATACCGACTTAAGTACAAGAGGACTGACACTCTAACTATCTATGATTTGAATCTCTCCTGTGAGTCCTGTTTTAGATTCCGATGCTTCAAATCATGTATACTGTATCCCTTGGACCTTCTTATTGACGATTGAAACACAGAAATTGCATCCGAATTTAGAACAAAAGGCACAATGCCGATTTAAGTACAAGAGAGCTGACATTCTAACTTTCTATGATATGAACCTCTACTGTGAGTCCAGTTTTAGATTCCGATGCTTCACTTCAGGTTTACTGTATACCTTGGACCTTCTTATTGACGATGAAACCCAGAAATTGCATCCGAATTTAATACATAAGGCACAATACAGACTTAAGAACAAGAGGAGTAACACTCTAACTTTCTATGATTTGAATCTCTCCTGTGAGTCCAGTTTTAGATTCACATGCTTCACTTCAGGTTTACTGTATCCTTGGACCATCTTATTGACGATGAAACATAGAAATTGCAACCGAATTTAATACAAATGGCACAATGCCGTCTTAAGTACAAGAGGACTGACACTCTAACTTTTTATGATTTAAACCTCTCCTGTGACTCCAG
Source organism: Schistocerca piceifrons (assembly GCF_021461385.2). Lineage (NCBI taxonomy): Eukaryota > Metazoa > Arthropoda > Insecta > Orthoptera > Acrididae > Schistocerca > Schistocerca piceifrons. Next base: position 167,166 of record NW_025728373.1, on the reverse strand, counting down.
TTTTAGATTCCGAAGCTTCACTTCAGGTTTACTGTATCCCTTGGACATTCTTATTGACGATGAAACACAGAAATTGCATCGGAATTAAATCCAAAAAGCACAATGCCAACTTAAGTAAGAGAGGACTGACACTCTCGCTTTCTATGATTTGAACCCCCTCCTGTGCGTCCAGTTTTTGATTCCGACGCTTCACTTCAGGTTCACTGTATCAGTTGGACCTTCTTATTGACGATTAAAAACAGAGTTTGCATCCGTATTTAATACAAAAGGCACAATGGCGACTTAAGTACTAGAGGACTGAAACTCTCACTTTCCATGATATGAACCTCTCCTGTGAGTCCAGTCTCAGATTCCGATGCTTCACTTCAGGTTTACTGTATCCCTTGGACATTCTTATGGACGGTGAAACACAGACATTGCATCCGAATTTAATACAAAAGGCTCAATGCCGACTTAAGTAAAAGAGGACTAACACTCTAACATTCTATGATTTGAACCTCTCCTGTGAGTCCAGTTTTAGATTCCGATGCTTCACATCAAGTATACTGTACCCCTTGGACATTCCTATTGACGATGAAACACAGAAACTGCTTCCGAATTTAGAACAAAAGGCACAATGCCGACTTAAGTACAAGAGGGCTGACATTCTAACTTTCTATGATATGAACCTCTACTGTGAGTCCGGTTTTAGATTCCGATGCTTCACTTCAGGTTTACTGTATCCCTTGGACCTTCTTATTGACGATGAAACCCAGAAATTGCATCCGAATTTAATACAAAAGGCACAATAACCGACTTAAGAACAAGAGGAGTAACACTCTAACTTTCTATGATTTGAATCTCTCCTGTGAGTCCAGTTTTAGATTCATATGCTTCTCTTCAGGTTTACTGTATCATTTGGACCTTCTTATTGACGATGAAACATAGAAATTGCATCCGAATATAATACAAATGGCACAATGCCGTCTTAAGCACAAGAGGACTGACACTCTCACTTTTTATGATTTAAACCTCTCCTCTGACTCCAGTTTTAGATTCCGAACCTTCACTTCAGGTTTACTGTATCTCTTGGACACTCTTATTGACGATGAAACACAGAAATTGCATCGGAATTAAATCCAAAAAGCACAATGCCAACTTAAGTAAGAAGAGGACTGACACTCTTACTTTCTATGATTTTGAACCCCTCCTGTGAGTCCAGTTTTTGATTCTGATGCTTCAGTTCAGGTTCACTGTATCAGTTGGACCTTCTTATTGACGATTAAACACAGAGTATGCATCCGAATTTAATACAAAAGGCACAATGGCGACTTAAGTACTAGAGGACTGACACTCTCACTTTCCATGATTGAACCTCTCCTGTGTGTCCAGTCTTAGATTCCGATGCTTCACTTCAGGTTTACTGTAATCCCTTGGACATTCTTATTGACGGTGAAACACAGACATTGCATCCGAATTTAATACAAAAGGCTCAATGCCGACTTAAGTAAAAGAGGACTAACACTCTAACATTCTATGATTTGAACCTCTCCTGTGAGTCCAGTTTTAGATTCCGATGCTTCTCATCAAGTATACTGTATCCCTTGGACCTTCTAATTGACGATGACAACACAGAACTTGCATCCAAATTTAGAACCAAAGCACATGCCGACTTAAGTACAAGAGGACTGACATTCTAACTTTCTATGATATGAACCTCTCCTGTGAGTCCAGTTTTAGATTCCGATGCTTCACTTCGGGTTTACTGTATCCCTTGGGACCTTCTTATTGACGATGAAGCACATAAATTGCATCCGAATTTAATACAAATGGCACAATGCCGACTTATGTACAAGAGGACTGACACTCTCACTTTCTATGATTTGAACCTCTGATGTGAGTCCAGTTTTAGATTCCGATGCTTCACTTCAGGTTTACTGTATACCTTGCACCTCTTATTGACGATGAAACACAGAAATTGCATCGGAATTTAATACAAAAGGCACAATGCTGACTTAAGTAAAAGAGGACTGACACTCTAACTTTGTATAATGGGAACCTCTCCTGTGAGTCCAGTTTTAGATTCCGATGCTTCACTTCAGGTTTACTGTATCCCTTGGATCTTCTTATTGACGATGAAACACAGAAATTGCATCCGAATGTAATACGAAAGGCACAATGCCGACTTAAGTAAAAGAGGACTGACACTTTAACACACTATGAATTTGAACCTCTCCTTGAGTCCAGTATTAGATTCAGTTGCTTCACTTAAGGTTTACTGTATCCCTTGGACCTTCTTATTGACGATGAAACACAGAAATTGCATCCGAATTTAATACAAAGGCACAATACCGACTCAAGTACAAGAGGAGTGACACTCTAACTCCCTATGATTTGAAGCTCTCCTGTAAGTCCAGTTTTAGATTCTGATGCTTCACTTCAGGTTTACTGTATCCCTTGGACCTTCTTATTTGACGATGAAACACAGAATTGGCATCCGAATTTAATACAAAAGGCACAATACCGTCTTAAGTGCAATAGGACTGACACTCTCACATTCTATGATTTGAACCTCTCCTGTGAGTCCAGTCATAGATTCCGATGCTTCACTTCAGGTTGACTGTATACCTAGCACCTTCTTGTTGACGATGAAACACAGAGTTTGCATCCGAATTTACACAAAAGGCACAATGCCGACATAAGTGCAAGAGGACTGACTCTCTAACTTTCTATGATTTGAACCTCTCCTGTGAGTCTACTTTTAGATTCCGATGCTTCACTTCAGGGTTTACAGTATCCCTTGGACCTTCTTATTGACGATGAAACACAGAAATTGCATCCGAATTTAATACAAAAGGCACAATGCCGACTCAAGTACAAGAGGAATGACACTCTCACTTTCTATGATTTGAACCTCTCCTGTGAGTGCAGTTTTAGATTCCGATGCGTCACTTCAGGCTTACTGTATACTTTTAACCTTCTTATTGACGATGAAACACAGAAATTTCATCCGAATTTAATACAAAAGGCACAATGCCGACTTTAGTACAAGAGGGCTGACACCTTCTCCACTTTTCCATGATTTGAACCTCTCCAGTGAGTCCCAGTTTTAGATTCAGATGCTTCACTTCAGGCTTACTGTATACCTTGGACATTCTTATTGACGAGGAAACACAGAAATAGCATCCGAATTTAATACAAAAGGCACAATGGCGACTTAAGTACAAGAGGACTGACACTCTCACTTTCTATTATTTGAACCTCTCCTGTGAGTCCTGTTTTTTAGTTCCGATGCTTCACTTCAGGTTTACTGTATCCCTTGGACCTTCTTATTGACGATGACACACAGAGTTTGCATCCGAATTTAATACAAAAGGCACAATGCCGACTTAAGTACATGAGGACTGACAACCTATATTTCTATGAATTGAACCTCTCCTGTGAGTCCAGTTTTAGATTTCGATGCTTCACTTCAGGTTTACTGTATCCCTTGGAACTTCTTATTGACGATGACACACAGAAATTGCATCGTAATTAAATTCAAAAGGCACAATTCCGACTTAAGTAAAAGAGGACTGACACTCTCACTTTCTATGATTTGAACCTCTCCTGTGAGTCCAGTTTTAGATTCAGTTGCTTCACTTCAGGTTTACTGTATCCCTTGGACGTTCTTATTGACGATAAAACACAGAAATTGGAGCGGAATTAAATTCAAAAGGCACAATGCCGACATAAGTGCAAGAGGACTGACACTCTAACTTTCTGTGATTTGAACCTCTCCTGTGAGTCCAGTTTTAGATTCCGATGATTCACTTCTGGTTTACTGTATCCCTTGGACCTTTTTATTGCCAATGAAACACAGAGGTTGCATCCGAATTTAATACAAAAGGCACAATGCCGACTTAAGTACAAGAGGACTGACACTCTCACTTTCCACTTTTTGAACCTCCGCTGTGAGTCCAGTTTCAGATTCAGATGCTTCACTTCAGGTTTACTGTTTCCCTTGGACATTCTTATTGACGATGAAACACAGAAATTGCATCCGAATTTAATACAAAAGGCACAATGCCGACTCAAGTACAAGAGGACTGACACTCTAACTTTCAATGATTTGAACCTCTCCTGTGAGTCCAGTTTCAGATTCCGATGCTTCACTTCAGGTTTACTGTATACCTTGCACCTTCTTATTGACGATGAAACACAGAAATTGCATCGGAATTAAATTCAAAAGGCACAATGCCGACTTAAGTACAAGAGGACTAACACTCTCACTTTCTATGATTTGTACCTCTCCTGTGAGTCCAGTTTTAGATTCCGATGCTTCACTTCAGGTTTACTGTATACCTTGCACCTTCTTATTGACGATGAAACACAGAATTTGCATCCGCATTTAATACAGAAGCACAATGCCGACTTAAGTACAAGAGGACTGACACTCTCACTTTCTACGATTTGAACCTATCCTGTGAGTCCAGTTTTAGATTCCGATGCTTCACTTCAAGATTACTGAATACCTTGCACCTCCTTATTGACGATGAAACACAGAAATTGCATCCGAGTTTAAGACAATAGGCACAATGCTGACTTAAGTACAAGAGGACTGACGCTATCACTTTCTATGATTTGAGCCTCTCCTGTGAGTCCAGTTTTAGATTCCGGTGCTTCACTTCACGTTTACTGTATCCCTTGGACATTCTTATTGACGATGAAACACAGAAATTGCATCCGAATTTAATACAAAAGGCACAATGGCGACTTAAGTACAAGAGGACTGACACTCTAATTTTCTATGATTTGAACCTTTCCTGTGAGTCCAGTTTTAGAATCCGATGCTTCACTTCAGGTTTACTGTATACCTTGCACCTTCTTATTATCGATGAAACACAGAAATTGCATCGGAATTAAATTCAAAAGGCACAATTCCGACGTATGTCCAAGAAGAGTGACACTCTAACTCCCTATTATTTGAACCTCCCCTGTAAGTCCAGTTATAGATTCTGATGCATTACTTCAGGTTTACTGTATCCCTTGGACCTTCTTATTGACGATGAAACACAGAATTGGCATCCGAATTTAATACAAAAGGCACAATACCGACTTAAGTACAATAGGACTGACACTCTCACTTTCTATGATTTGAAACTCTCCTGTGAGTCCAGTCTTAGATTCCGATGCTTCACTTCAGGTTTACTGTATACCTAGCACCTTCTTGTTGACGATGAAACACAGAGTTTGCATCCGAATTTAACACAAAAGGCACAATGACGACTTAAGTGCAAGAGGACTGACACTCTAACTTTCTATGATTTGAACCACTCCTGTGAGTCTAGTTTTAGATTCCGATGCTTCACTTCAGGTTTACAGTATCCCTTGGACCTTCTTATTGACGATGAAACACAGAGTTTGCATCCGAATTTAATACAAAAGGCACAATGCCGACTTTAGTACATGAGGACTGATACTCTAACTTTCTATGATTTGAACCTCTCCTGTTAGTCCAGTTTTAGATTTCGATGCTTCACTTCAGGTTTACTGTATCCTTTGGACCTTCTTATTGACGATGACACACAGAAATTGCATCGGAATGAAATTCAAAAGGCACAATTCCGACTTAAGTAAAAGAGGACTGACACTCTCACTTTCTATGATTTGAACCTCTCCTGTGAGTCCAGTTTTAGATTCCGTTGCTTCACTTCAGGTTTACTGTATCCCTTGGACGTTCCTATTGACGATAAAAGACAGAGATTGAAGCGGAATTAAATTCAAAAGGCACAATGCCGACATAAGTACAAGAAGACTGACACTCTAACTTTCTGTGATTTGAACCTCTCCTGTGAGTCCAGTTTTAGATGCCAATGCTTCACTTCAGGTTTACTGTATCCATTGGACATTCTTATTGCCAATGAAACATAGAGTTTGCATCCGAATTTAATACAAGAGGCACAATGCCGACTTAAGTACAAGAGGACTGATACTCTAACTTTCTATGATTTGAACCTCTTGTGTGAGTCTAGTTTTAGATTCCAATGCTTCACTTCACGTTTACTGTATACCTTGCACCACCTTATTGACGATGAAACACAGAAATTCCATCCGAATTTAATACAAAAGGCACAATGCTGACTTAAGTACAAGAGGACTAACACACTCACTTTCTATGATTTGTACCTTTCCTGTGAGTCCAGTTTTAGATTCCGATGCTTCACTTCAGGTTCACTGTATACCTTGCACCTTCTTATTGACGATAAAACACAGAAATTGCATCCGCATTTAATGCAAAAGCACAATGCCGACTTAAGTACAAGAGGACTGACACTCTCACTTTCTACGATTTGAACCTCTCCTGTTAGTCCAGTTTCAGATTCCGATGCTTCACTTCAAGATTACTGTATACCTTGCACACTCTTATTGACGATGAAACACAGAAATTGCTCCGAATTTAATACAACAGGCACAATGCCGACTTAAGTACAAGAGGACTGACACTCTCACTTTCTATGATTTGAACCTCTCCTGTGAGTCCAGTTTTAGATTCCGGTGCTTGACTTCAGGTTTACTGTATATCTTGGACCTTCTTGTTGACGATGAAACACAGAGTTCGCATCCGAATTTAAAACAAAACGCACAATGCCGACTTAAGTACATGAGGACTGACACACTAACTTTCTATGAAATGAACCTCTCCTGTGGGTCCAGTTTTAGATTTCAATATTTCACTTCAGGTTTACTGTATCCCTTGGACCTTCTTATTGACGATGAAACACAGAAATTGCATCCGAATGTAATACGAAAGGCACAATGCCGACTTAAGTAAAAGAGGACTGACACTTTAACACACTATGATTTGAACCTCTCCCTTGAGTCCAGTATTAGATTCAGTTGCTTCACTTAAGGTTTACTGTATCCCTTGGACCTTCTTATTGACGATGAAACACAGAAATTGCATCCGAATTTAATACAAAAGGCTCAATGCCGACTTAAGTAAAAGAGGACTAACACTCTAACATTCTATGATTTGAACCTCTCCTGTGAGTCCAGTTTTAGATTCCGATGCTTCTCATCAAGTATACTGTATCCCTTGGACCTTCTAATTGACGATGAAACACAGAACTTGCATCCAAATTTAGAACAAAAGCACATGCCGACTTAAGTACAAGAGGACTGACATTCTAACTTTCTATGATATGAACCTCTCCTGTGAGTCCAGTTTTAGATTCCGATGCTTCACTTCGGGTTTACTGTATCCCTTGGACCTTCTTATTGACGATGAAGCACATAAATTGCATCCGAATTTAATACAAATGGCACAATGCCGACTTATGTACAAGAGGACTGACACTCTCACTTTCTATGATTTGAACCTCTGATGTGAGTCCAGTTTTAGATTCCGATGCTTCACTTCAGGTTTACTGTATACCTTGCACCATCTTATTGACGATAAAACACAGAAATTGCATCGGAATTTAATACAAAAGGCACAATGCTGACTTAAGTAAAAGAGGACTGACACTCTAACTTTGTATAATGGGAACCTCTCCTGTGAGTCCAGATTTAGATTCCGATGCTTCACTTCAGGTTTACTGTATCCCTTGGATCTTCTTATTGACGATGAAACACAGAAATTGCATCCGAATGTAATACGAAAGGCACAATGCCGACTTAAGTAAAAGAGGACTGACACTTTAACACACTATGATTTGAACCTCTCCCTTGAGTCCAGTATTAGATTCAGTTGCTTCACTTAAGGTTTACTGTATCCCTTGGACCTTCTTATTGACGATGAAACACAGAAATTGCATCCGAATTTAATACAAAGGCACAATACCGACTCAAGTACAAGAGGAGTGACACTCTAACTCCCTATGATTTGAAGCTCTCCTGTAAGTCCAGTTTTAGATTCTGATGCTTCACTTCAGGTTTACTGTATCCCTTGGACCTTCTTATTGACGATGAAACACAGAATTGGCATCCGAATTTAATACAAAAGGCACAATACCGTCTTAAGTGCAATAGGACTGACACTCTCACATTCTATGATTTGAACCTCTCCTGTGAGTCCAGTCATAGATTCCGATGCTTCACTTCAGGTTGACTGTATACCTAGCACCTTCTTGTTGACGATGAAACACAGAGTTTGCATCCGAATTTAACACAAAAGGCACAATGCCGACATAAGTGCAAGAGGACTGACTCTCTAACTTTCTATGATTTGAACCTCTCCTGTGAGTCTACTTTTAGATTCAGATGCTTCACTTCAGGTTTACAGTATCCCTTGGACCTTCTTATTGACGATGAAACACAGAAATTGCATCCGAATTTAATACAAAAGGCACAATGCCGACTCAAGTACAAGAGGAATGACACTCTCACTTTCTATGATTTGAACCTCTCCTGTGAGTGCAGTTTTAGATTCCGATGCGTCACTTCAGGCTTACTGTATACTTTTAACCTTCTTATTGACGATGAAACACAGAAATTTCATCCGAATTTAATACAAAAGGCACAATGCCGACTTTAGTACAAGAGGGCTGACACTCTCACTTTCCATGATTTGAACCTCTCCAGTGAGTCCAGTTTTAGATTCAGATGCTTCACTTCAGGCTTACTGTATACCTTGGACATTCTTATTGACGAGGAAACACAGAAATAGCATCCGAATTTAATACAAAAGGCACAATGGCGACTTAAGTACAAGAGGACTGACACTCTCACTTTCTATTATTTGAACCTCTCCTGTGAGTCCTGTTTTTAGTTCCGATGCTTCACTTCAGGTTTACTGTATCCCTTGGACCTTCTTATTGACGATGACACACAGAGTTTGCATCCGAATTTAATACAAAAGGCACAATGCCGACTTAAGTACATGAGGACTGACAACCTATATTTCTATGAATTGAACCTCTCCTGTGAGTCCAGTTTTAGATTTCGATGCTTCACTTCAGGTTTACTGTATCCCTTGGAACTTCTTATTGACGATGACACACAGAAATTGCATCGTAATTAAATTCAAAAGGCACAATTCCGACTTAAGTAAAAGAGGACTGACACTCTCACTTTCTATGATTTGAACCTCTCCTGTGAGTCCAGTTTTAGATTCAGTTGCTTCACTTCAGGTTTACTGTATCCCTTGGACGTTCTTATTGACGATAAAACACAGAAATTGGAGCGGAATTAAATTCAAAAGGCACAATGCCGACATAAGTGCAAGAGGACTGACACTCTAACTTTCTGTGATTTGAACCTCTCCTGTGAGTCCAGTTTTAGATTCCGATGATTCACTTCTGGTTTACTGTATCCCTTGGACCTTTTTATTGCCAATGAAACACAGAGGTTGCATCCGAATTTAATACAAAAGGCACAATGCCGACTTAAGTACAAGAGGACTGACACTCTCACTTTCCACGTTTTGAACCTCCGCTGTGAGTCCAGTTTCAGATTCAGATGCTTCACTTCAGGTTTACTGTTTCCCTTGGACATTCTTATTGACGATGAAACACAGAAATTGCATCCGAATTTAATACAAAAGGCACAATGCCGACTCAAGTACAAGAGGACTGACACTCTAACTTTCAATGATTTGAACCTCTCCTGTGAGTCCAGTTTCAGATTCCGATGCTTCACTTCAGGTTTACTGTATACCTTGCACCTTCTTATTGACGATGAAACACAGAAATTGCATCGGAATTAAATTCAAAAGGCACAATGCCGACTTAAGTACAAGAGGACTAACACTCTCACTTTCTATGATTTGTACCTCTCCTGTGAGTCCAGTTTTAGATTCCGATGCTTCACTTCAGGTTTACTGTATACCTTGAACCTTCTTATTGACGATGAAACACAGAATTTGCATCCGCATTTAATACAGAAGCACAATGCCGACTTAAGTACAAGAGGACTGACACTCTCACTTTCTACGATTTGAACCTATCCTGTGAGTCCAGTTTTAGATTCCGATGCTTCACTTCAAGATTACTGAATACCTTGCACCTCCTTATTGACGATGAAACACAGAAATTGCATCCGAGTTTAAGACAATAGGCACAATGCTGACTTAAGTACAAGAGGACTGACGCTATCACTTTCTATGATTTGAGCCTCTCCTGTGAGTCCAGTTTTAGATTCCGGTGCTCCACTTCACGTTTACTGTATCCCTTGGACATTCTTATTGACGATGAAACACAGAAATTGCATCCGAATTTAATACAAAAGGCACAATGGCGACTTAAGTACAAGAGGACTGACACTCTAATTCTCTATGATTTGAACCTTTCCTGTGAGTCCAGTTTTAGAATCCGATGCTTCACTTCAGGTTTACTGTATACCTTGCACCTTCTTATTATCGATGAAACACAGAAATTGCATCGGAATTAAATTCAAAAGGCACAATTCCGGCGTATGTCCAAGAAGAGTGACACTCTAACTCCCTATTATTTGAACCTCCCCTGTAAGTCCAGTTATAGATTCTGATGCATTACTTCAGGTTTACTGTATCCCTTGGACCTTCTTATTGACGATGAAACACAGAATTGGCATCCGAATTTAATACAAAAGGCACAATACCGACTTAAGTACAATAGGACTGACACTCTCACTTTCTATGATTTGAAACTCTCCTGTGAGTCCAGTCTTAGATTCCGATGCTTCACTTCAGGTTTACTGTATACCTAGCACCTTCTTGTTGACGATGAAACACAGAGTTTGCATCCGAATTTAACACAAAAGGCACAATGACGACTTAAGTGCAAGAGGACTGACACTCTAACTTTCTATGATTTGAACCACTCCTGTGAGTCTAGTTTTAGATTCCGATGCTTCACTTCAGGTTTACAGTATCCCTTGGACCTTCTTATTGACGATGAAACACAGAGTTTGCATCCGAATTTAATACAAAAGGCACAATGCCGACTTTAGTACATGAGGACTGATACTCTAACTTTCTATGATTTGAACCTCTCCTGTTAGTCCAGTTTTAGATTTCGATGCTTCACTTCAGGTTTACTGTATCCTTTGGACCTTCTTATTGACGATGACACACAGAAATTGCATCGGAATGAAATTCAAAAGGCACAATTCCGACTTAAGTAAAAGAGGACTGACACTCTCACTTTCTATGATTTGAACCTCTCCTGTGAGTCCAGTTTTAGATTCCGTTGCTTCACTTCAGGTTTACTGTATCCCTTGGACGTTCCTATTGACGATAAAAGACAGAGATTGAAGCGGAATTAAATTCAAAAGGCACAATGCCGACATAAGTACAAGAAGACTGACACTCTAACTTTCTGTGATTTGAACCTCTCCTGTGAGTCCAGTTTTAGATGCCAATGCTTCACTTCAGGTTTACTGTATCCCTTGGACATTCTTATTGCCAATGAAACACAGAGTTTGCATCCGAATTTAATACAAAAGGCACAATGCCGACTTAAGTACAAGAGGACTGATACTCTAACTTTCTATGATTTGAACCTCTTGTGTGAGTCTAGTTTTAGATTCCAATGCTTCACTTCACGTTTACTGTATACCTTGCACCACCTTATTGACGATGAAACACAGAAATTCCATCCGAATTTAATACAAAAGGCACAATGCTGACTTAAGTACAAGAGGACTAACACACTCACTTTCTATGATTTGTACCTTTCCTGTGAGTCCAGTTTTAGATTCCGATGCTTCACTTCAGGTTCACTGTATACCTTGCACCTTCTTATTGACGATAAAACACAGAAATTGCATCCGCATTTAATGCAAAAGCACAATGCCGACTTAAGTACAAGAGGACTGACACTCTCACTTTCTACGATTTGAACCTCTCCTGTTAGTCCAGTTTCAGATTCCGATGCTTCACTTCAAGATTACTGTATACCTTGCACACTCTTATTGACGATGAAACACAGAAATTGCTCCGAATTTAATACAACAGGCACAATGCCGACTTAAGTACAAGAGGACTGACACTCTCACTTTCTATGATTTGAACCTCTCCTGTGAGTCCAGTTTTAGATTCCGATGCTTGACTTCAGGTTTACTGTATATCTTGGACCTTCTTGTTGACGATGAAACACAGAGTTCGCATCCGAATTTAAAACAAAACGCACAATGCCGACTTAAGTACATGAGGACTGACACACTAACTTTCTATGAAATGAACCTCTCCTGTGGGTCCAGTTTTAGATTTCAATATTTCACTTCAGGTTTACTGTATCCCTTGGACCTTCTTATTGACGATGACACACAGAAATTGCATCGGAATTCAATTGAAAAGCACAATTCCGACTTAAGTAAAAGAGGACTGACACTCTCACTTTCTATGATTTGAACCTCTCCTGTGACTCCAGTCTTAGATTCCGAAGCTTCACTTCAGGATTCCTGTATACCTAGCACCTCCTTGTTGACGATGAAACACTGAAATTGCATCCGAATTTAATACAAAAGGCACAATTCCGACTCAAGTACAAGAGGACTGACACTCTCACTTTCTATGATTTGAAGCTGCCCTGTGAGACCAGTTTTTAATTCCGATGCTTCACTTCAGGTTTACTGTATACCTTGCACCTTCTTTTTGACGATGAAACACAGAAATTTCATCCGATTTTAATACAAAAGGCACAATGCCGATTTTAGTACAAGATGACCGACACTCTCACTTTCCATGATTTGAACCTCTCCAGTGAGTCCAGTTTTAGATTCCGATGCTTCACTTCAGGTTTACTGTATACCTTCCACCTTCTTATTGACGATGAAACACAGAAATTGCATCGAAATTAAATTCAAAAGGCACAATGCCGACTTAAGTACAAGAGAACTCACACTCTCACTTTCTATGGTTTGAACCTCTCCAGTGAGTCCAGTTTTAGATTCTGATGCTTCACTTCAGGTTTACTGTATCCCTTGGATCTTCGTATTGACGTTGAAACACAGAAATTGCATCCGAATTTAGTACAAAAGGCACAATGCCGACTTAAATACAAGAGGACTGACACTCTCACTTTCTATTATTTGAACCTCTCCTGTGAGTCCTGTTTTTAGTTCCGATGCTTCACTTCATGTTTACTGTATCCCTTGGACCTTCTTATTGTCGATGAAACACAGAAATTGCATCCGAATTTAATACAAAAGGCACAATGACGACTTAAGTACAAGAGGACTGACATTCTAACTTTCTATGATTTGAACCTCTTGTGTGAGTCTAGTTTCAGATTCCGATGCTTCACTTCACATTAACTGTATCCCTTGGACATTCTTATTGACGATGAAACACAGAAATTGCATCCGAATTTAATACAAAAGGCACAATGGCCACTTAAGTACAAGAGGACTTTCACTCTAATTTTCTATGATTTCAACCTCTCCTGTGAGTCCAGTTATAGATTCCGATGCTTCACTTCGGGTTTACTATATACCTTGCACCTTCTTATTGACGATGAAACACAGAAATTGCATTGGAATTAAATACAAAAGGCACAATGCTGACTTAAGTACAAGAAAACTGACTCTTCTTACTGTCTATGTTTTGAACCATTCATGTGACACTAGTTATGGATTCCGATGCTTCACTTCAGGTTTACTGTATCCATCTGACCTTCTTTTTGACGATGAAACACAGAAATTGCATCGGAATTAAATACAAAAGGCACAATGCCGACTTAAGTACAAGAAAACTGACTCTTCTTACTGTCTATGTTTTGAACCTTTCCTGTGAGACTAGTTATAGTTTCCGATGGTTCACTTCAGGGTTACTGTATCCCTCTGACCTTCTTATTGACGATGAAACACAGAAATTGCATCGGAATTAAATACAAAAGGCACAATGCCGACTTAAGTACAAGAAGACTGACTCTTCTTAATGTCTATGTTTTGAACCATTCCTGTGACACTAGTTATCGATTCCGATGCCTCACTTCAGGTTTACTGTATCCTTCCGACCTTCTTAATGACGATGAAACACAGAAATTGCATCGGAATTAAATACAAAATGCCCAATGCCGACTTAAGTACAAGAAAATTGACTCTTCTTACTGTCTATGTTTTGAACCATTCCTGTGACACTAGTTATAGATTCCGATGCTTCACTTCAGGTTTACTGTATCCCTTCGACCTTCTTATAGACGATGAAACATAGATATTGCATCGGAATTAAATAGAAAAGGCACAAGATCCGACTTCAGTACAAGAAAACCGACTCTTCTTACTGTCTATGCCTTGAACCATTCCTGTGACACAAGTTATAGTTTCCGATGCTTCACTTTAGGTTTACTGTATCCCTCTGACCTTCTTATTGGCGATGAAAATCAGATATTGCATCGGAAATAAATACAAAGGGCACAATGCCGACATAATTACAAGAAAAATGACTCTTCTTACTGTCTATGTTTTGAACCATACCTGTGACACTTGTTATTGATTCCGATGCTTCACTTCAGGTTTACTGTATCCCTCTGACCTTCTTATTGGCGATGAAACACAGAAATTACATCGGAATTAGATATAAAAGGCACAATGCCGATTTAAGTACAAGAGAACTGACTCTTCTTACTGTCTATGTTTTGAACCATTCCTGTGACACTAGTAATAGATTCCGATGTTTCACTTCAGGTTCACTGTATCCCTCTGACCTTCTTATTGACGATGAAACACAGAAATTGCATCGGAATTAAATACAAAAGGCACAATGCCGACTTAAGTACAAGAAAACTGTCTCATCTTACTGTCTATGTTGTGAACAATTCATGTGACACTCGTTATAGATTCCGTTGCTTTACTTCAGGTTTACTGTATCCCTCTGACCTTCTTATTGACGATGAAACACAGAAATTGCTTCGGAATTAAATACAAAAGGCACAATGCCGTCTTAAGTACGAGATAACTGACCCTTCTTACTGTCTGTGGTTTGAACCATTCCTGTTACACTAGTTATAGATTCCGATGCTTCACTTCAGGTTTACTGAATCCCTCTGATCTTTCTATTGACGATGAAACGCAGAAATAGCATCGGAATTAAATAGAAAAGGCACAATGCCGACCTAAGTACAAGAAAACTAACTCTTCTTAATGTCTATGCTTTGAACCATTCCTGTGACACTAGTTATTGATTCCGATGCTTCATTTCCGGTTTACTGTATCCCTCCGACCGTCTTATTGACGATGAAACACAGAAATTGCATCGGAATTAAATAGAAAAGTCACAATGCCGACTTAAGTACAAGAAAACTAACTCTTCTAACTGTCTATGTTTGAACCATTCCTGTTACACTAGTTATAGATTCCGATGCTTCACTTCAGCTTTACTGTATCCCTCTGACCTTCGTATTGACGATGAAACACACAATTTGCAACGGAATTAAATACAAAATGCACAATGCCGAAGTAAGTACAAGAAAATTGACTCTTCTTACTGTCTATGTTTTGAACCAATCCTGTGACACTAGTTATAGATTCCGATGCTTCACTTCAGGTTTACTGTATCCTTCTGAAGTTCTTATTGACGATGAAACACAGAAATTGCATCGGAATTAAATACAATAGGCACAATGCCGACTTAAGTACAAGATAACTGACTCTTCTTACTGTGTAAGATTTGAACCATTCCTGTGACACTAGTTATAGAATCCTATGCTTCACTTCAGGTTTACTGTATCCCTCTGACCTTCTTATTGACGATGAAACACAGAAATTGCATCAGAATGAAATACAAAAGGCACAATGCCGACTTAAGGACAAGAAAACTGACTCTTCTTACTGTCTATGTTTGAACCATTCCTGTGACACTAGTCATAGATTCCGATGCTTCACTTTAGGTTTACTGTATCCCTCTGACCTTCTTATTGACGATGAAACACAGAAATTGCATCGGAATTAAATAGAAAAGTCACAATGCCGACTTAAGTACAAGAAAACTGACTCTTCTTACTGTCTAAGTCTTGAACCATTCCTGTGACACAAGTTATAGATTCCGATGCCTCACTTTAGGTTTACTGTATCCCGCTGACCATCTTCTTGACGATGAAAAACAGATATTGCATCGGAAATAAATACAAAAGGCACAATGCCGACTTAATTACAAGAAAAATGACTCTTCTTACTGTCTATGTTTTGAACGATACCTGTGACACTAGTTACAGATTCCGATGCTTCACTTCAGGTTTACTGTATACCTCTGACCTCCTTATTGACGATGAATCACAGAAATTGCACCGGAATTAAATACAAAAGGCACAATGCTGACTTAAGTACAAGAAAACTGACTCTTCTTACTGTCTATGTTTTGAACCATTCCTGTGACACTAGTGATAGATTCCGATGCTTCACTTCAGGTTCACTGTATCCCTCTGACCTTCTTATTGACGATGAAACACCGAAATTGCATCGGAATTAAATACAAAAGGCACAATGCCGACTTAAGTACAAGAAAACTGCCTCTTCTTACTGTCAATGTTTTGAACAATTCATGTGACACTCGTTATAGATTCCGATGCTTTACTTCAAGTTTACTGTATCCCTCTGACCTTCTTATTGACGATGAAACGCAGAAATTGCTTCGGAATTAAATACAAAAGGCACAATGCCGACTTAAGTACAAGATAATGGCTCTTCTTGCTGTCAATATTTTGAACCATTCCTGTGACACTAGTTATAGATTTCGATGCTTCACTTCAGGTTTACTGTATCCCTTCGACCTTCTTATAGACGATGATACATAGAAATTACATCGGAAATAAATAGAAAAGGCACAAGGCCGACTTCAGAAGAAAAAAACTGACCCTTCTTACTGTCTATGTTTGAACCATTACTGTGACACTAGTTATAGATTCCGATGCTTCACTTCAGGTTTACTGTATCCCTCTGACCTTCTTTTTGACGATGAAACAAAGAAATTGCATCGGAATGAAATACAAAAGTCACAATTCCGACTTAAGTACGAGAAAACTGACTCTTCTTACTGTCTATGTTTTGAACCATTCCTGTGACACTAGTTATAGATTCCGATGCTTCACTTCAGGTTTACTGTATCCCTCCGACGTTTTATAGACGATGAAACATAGAAATTGGATCGGAATTAAATAGAAAAGGCACAATGCCGACTTAAGTACAAGTAAACTGACTCCTCTTACTGTCTATGTTTTGAACCATTCCTGTGACACTAGTTATAGATGCCGATGCTCCACTTCAGGTTTACTGTAGCCCTCTGACCTTCTTATTGATGATGAAACACTGAAATTGCATCGGAGTTAAATACAAAATGCACAGTGCCGACTTAAGTACAAGAAAACTGACTCTTCTTACTGTCTATGTTTTGAACCATTCCTGTGACACTTGTTATAGATTCCGATGCTTCACTTAAGTTTTACTGTATGCCTCTGCCCTTCTTATTGTCGATGAAACACAGAAATTGCATCGGAATTAAATACAAATATCACAATGCCGACTTAAGTACAAGAAAACTGACTCTTCTTACTGTCTATGTTTTGAACCATTCCTGTGACACTAGTTATAGATTCTGATGCTTCACTTCAGGTTTACTGTATCCCTCTGACCTTCTTATTGACGATGAAACACAGAAATTGCATCGGAATTAAATAGAAAAGTCACAATGCCGACTTAAGTACAAGGAAACTGACTCTTCTTACTGTCTATGTCTTGAACCATTCCGGTGACACAAGTTATAGATTCCGATGCTTCACTTTAGGTTTACTGTATCCCTCTGACCTTCTTATTGGCGGTGAAAAACAGATATTGCATCGGAAATAAATACAAAGGGCACAATGCCGACTTAATTACAAGAAAATCGACTCTTCTTACTGTCTATGTTTTTAACCATACCTGTGACACTAGTTACAGATTCCGATGCTTCACTTCAGGTTTACTGTATACCTCTGACCTTTTTATTGACGATGAGTCACAGAAATTGCATCGGAATTAAATACAAAAGGCACAATGCTGACTTTAGTACAAGAAAATTGACTCTTCTTACTGTCTTTGTTTTGAACCATTCATGTGACACTAGTTATAGATTCCGATGCTTCACTTCAAGTTTACTGTATCCCTCTGACCTTCTTATTGACGATGAAACACAGAAATTGCATTGGAATTAAATACAAAAGGCACAAGGCCGACTTCAGTACAAGAAAACTGACTCTTCTTACTGTCTATGTTTTGAACCATTCCTGTGACACTAGTTGTAGATTCCGATGCTTCACTTCAGGTTTACTGTATCCCTCTGACCTTCTTATTACGATGAAACACAGAAATTACATCGGAATTAGATATAAAAGGCACAATGCCGATTTAAGTACAAGAAAACTGACTCTTCTTACTGTCTATGTTTTGAACCATTACTGTGACACTAGTTATAGATTCCGATCCTACACTTCAGGTTCACTGTATCCCTCTGACCTTCTTTTTGACGATGAAGCACAGAAATTGCATCGGAATTAAATACAAAAGGCACAATTCCGACCTAAGTACAAGAAAACTGACTCTTCTTACTGCCTATGTTTTGAACCATTCCTGTGACACTATTTATAGATGCCGATGCTTCACTTCAGGTTTACTGTATGCCTCTGACTTTCTTATTGACTATGAAACACTGAAATTGCATCGGAATTAAATACAAGAGGCACAATGCCGACGTCACTACAAGAAGACAGACTCTTCTTTCTGTCTATGTTTTGAACCATTCCTGTGACACTAGTTATAGATTCCGATGCTTCACTTGAGGTTTACTGTATCCCACTTACCTTCTTATTGACGATGAAACACAGAAATTGCATCGGAATTAATTACAAAAGGCACAATGCCGATTTAAGTACAAGAAAACTGACTCCTCTTACTGTCTACGTTTTGAACCATTCCTGTGACACCAGTTATAGATTCCGATGCTTCACTTCAGGTTTACTGTATGCCTCTGACCTTCTTAGTGACGACGAAACACAGAATTTGCTTCGGAATGAAATACAAAAGGCACAATAGCGACTTAAGTACAAGAAAACTGACTCTGCTTATTGTCTATGTATTGAACCATTTCTGTGACACTAGTTATAGATTCCGATGCTTCACTTCAGGTTTACTGTATCCCTCTGACCTTCTTATTGACGATGAAACACAGAAATTGCATTGGAATCAAATACAAAAGGCACAATGCTGCCTTAAGAACAAGAAAACTGACTCTTCTTACTGTCTATGTTTTGAGCCATTCATGTGACACTAGTTATGGATTCCGATGCTTCACTTCAGGTTTACTGTATCCCTCCGACCTTCTTTTTGACGTTGAAACACAGAAATTGCATCGGAATTAAATACAAAAGGCACAATGCCGACTTAAGTACAAGAAAACTGACTCTTCTTACTGTCTATGTTTTGAACCATTCCTGTGACACTAGTTATAGATTCCGATGCTTCACTTCAGGTTTACTGTATCCCTTCGACCTTCTTATAGACGATGAAACATAGAAATTGCATCGGAATTAAATAGAAAAGGCACAAGATCCGACTTCAGTACAAGAAAACTGACTCTTCTTACTGTCTATGCCTTGAACCATTCCTGTGACACAAGTTATAGTTTCCGATGCTTCACTTTAGGTTTACTGTATCCCTCTGACCTTCTTATTGGCGATGAAAATCAGATATTGCATCGGAAATAAATACAAAGGGCACAATGCCGACATAATTACAAGAAAAATGACTCTTCTTACTGTCTATGTTTTGAACCATACCTGTGACACTAGTTATTGATTCCGATGCTTCACTTCAGGTTTACTCTACCCCTCTGACCTTCTTATTGGCGATGAAACACAGAAATTACATCGGAATTAGATATAAAAGGCACAATGCCGATTTAAGTACAAGAAAACTGACTCTTCTTACTGTCCATGTTTTGAACCATTCCTGTGACACTAGTAATAGATTCCGATGTTTCACTTCAGGTTCACTGTATGCCTCTGACTTTCTTATTGACTGTGAAACACTGAAATTGTATCGGAATTAAATACAAAAGGCACAATGCCGACTTAAGTACAAGAAAACTGACTCTTGTTACTGTCTATGTTTTGAACCATTCCTGGGACACTAGTTATAGATTCCGATGCTTCACGTCAGGTTTACTGTATCCCTCTGACCTTCTTACTGACGATGAAACACAGAAATTGCATCGGAATTAAATACAAAAGGCACAATGCCGACTTAAGTACAAGAAAACTGTCTCTTCTTACTGTCTATGTTGTGAACAATTCATGTGACACTCGTTATAGATTCCGTTGCTTTACTTCAGGTTTACTGTATCCCTCTGACCTTCTTATTGACGATGAAACACAGAAATTGCTTCGGAATTAAATACAAAAGGCACAATGCCGTCTTAAGTACGAGATAACTGACCCTTCTTACTGTCTGTGGTTTGAACCATTCCTGTTACACTAGTTATAGATTCCGATGCTTCACTTCAGGTTTACTGTATCCCTCTGACCTTTCTATTGACGATGAAACGCAGAAATAGCATCGGAATTAAATAGAAAAGGCACAATGCCGACCTAAGTACAAGAAAACTAACTCTTCTTAATGTCTATGTTTTGAACCATTCCTGTGACACTAGTTATTGATTCCGATGCTTCACTTCCGGTTTACTGTATCCCTCCGACCGTCTTATTGACGATGAAACACAGAAATTGCATCGGAACTAAATAGAAAAGTCACAATGCCGACTTAAGTACAAGAAAACTAACTCTTCTAACTGTCTATGTTTGAACCATTCCTGTGATACTAGTCATAGATTCCGATGCTTCACTTCAGGTTTACTGTATCCCTCTGACCTTCTTATTGACGATGAAACACAGACACTGCATCGGAATTAAATACAATAGGCACAATGCCGACTTAAGTACAAGAAAACTGACTCTTCTTACTGTCTATGTCTTGAACCATTCCTGTGACACAAGTTATAGATTCCGATGCCTCACTTTAGGTTTACTGTATCCCGCTGACCATCTTCTTGACGATGAAAAACAGATATTGCTTCGGAAATAAATACAAAAGGCACAATGCCGACTGAATTACAAGAAAAATGACTCTTCTTACTGTCTATGTTTTGAACGATACCTGTTACACTAGTTACAGATTCCGATGCTTCACTTCAGGTTTACTGTATACCTCTGACCTCCTTATTGACGATGAATCACAGAAATTGCACCGGAATTAAATACAAAAGGCACAATGCTGACTTAAGTACAAGAAAAATGACTCTTCTTACTGTCTATGTTTTGAACCATTCATGTGACACTAGTTATAGATTCCGATGCTTCACTTCAAGTTTACTGTATCCCTCTGACCTTTCCATTGACGAAGAAACAGAGAAATTGCATTGGAATTAAATACAAAAGGCACAATGCTGACTTAAGTACAAGAAAACTGACTCTTCTTACTGTCTATGTTTTGATCCATTCATGTGACACTAGTTATGGATTCCGATGCTTCACTTCAGGTTTACTGTATCCCTCTGACCTTCTTTTTGACGATGAAACACAGAAATTGCATCGGAATTAAATACAAAAGGCACAATGCCGACTTAAGTACAAGAAAACTGACTCTTCTTACTGTCTATGTTTTGAACCATTCCTGTGACACTAGTGATAGATTCCGATGGTTCACTTCAGGGTTACTGTATCCCTCTGACCTACTTATTGACGATGAAACACAGAAATTGCATCGGAATTAAATACAAAAGGCACAATGCCGACTTAAGTACAAGAAAACTGACTCTTCTTACTGTCTATGCTTTGACCCATTCCTGTGACACTAGTTATAGATTCCGATGCTTCACTTCAGGTTCCCTGTATCCCTCTGACCTTCTTATTGACGATGAAACACCGAAATTGCATCTGAATTAAATACAAAAGGCACAATGCCGACTTAAGTACAAGAAAACTGCCTCTTCTTACTGTCAATGTTTTTAACAATTCATGTGACACTCGTTATAGATTCCGATGCTTAACTTCAGGTTTACTGTATCCCTCTGACCTTCTTATTGACGATGAAACACAGAAATTGCTTCGGAATTAAATACAAAAGGCACAATGCCGACTTAAGTACAAGATAACTGACTCTTCTTGCTGTCAATATTTTGAACCATTCCTGTGACACTAGTTATAGATTTCGATGCTTCACTTCAGGTTTACTGTATCCCTTCGACCTGCTTATAGACGATGATACATAGAAATTGCATCGGAATTAAATAGAAAAGGAACAAGGCCGACTTCAGAACAAGAAAACTGACCCTTCTTACTGTCTATGTTTGAACCATTACTGTGACACTAGTTATAGATTCCGATGCTTCACTTCAGGTTTACTGTATCCCTCTGACCTTCTTTTTGACGATGAAACAAAGAAATTGCATCGGAATGAAATACAAAAGTCACAATTCCGACTTAAGTACGAGAAAACTGACTCTTCTTACTGTCCATGTTTTGAGCCATTCCTGTGACACTAGTTATAGATTCCGATGCTTCACTTCAGGTTTACTGTATCCCTCCGACCTTTTATAGACGATGAAACACAGAAATTGCATCGGAATTAAATACAAAAGGCACAATGCCGACTTAAGTACAAGAAAACTGACTCTTCTTGCTGTCTATATTTTGAACCGTCCCTGTGACACTAGTTATAGATTCCGATGCTTCACTTCAGGTTTACTGTAACCCTCTGACCTTCATATTGACGATGAATTACAGAAATTGCATCGGAAATAAATACAAAAGGCACAATGCCGACATAAGTACAAGAAGACTGACTCTTCTTACTGACTATCCTTTGAACATTTCCTGTGAGACCAGTTTTAGATTCAGATGCATCACTATATGTTTACTGTATCCCTTGGACCTTCTTATTGACGATTAAACACAGAAATTGCTTCGGAATGAGATACAAAAGGCACAATGCCGACTTAAGAACAAGAAGACTGACACTTCTTACTGGCTATGTTTTGAACATTTCCTGTCAGACCAGTTTTAGATTCCGATGCCTCACTATATGTTTACTGTATCCCTTGGACCTTCTTATTGACGATTAAACACAGAAATTGCATTGGTATTAAATATAAAAGTCACATTGCCGACTTAAGTACAAGAAGACTGACTCTTCTTACTGTCTATCTTTTGAACCATTCCTGTGACACTAGTTATAGATTAAGATGCTTCACTTCAGGTTTACTGTATCCCTCTGAACTTCTTATTGACGATGATACACAGAAATGGCATTGGAATTAAATAGAAAAGGCACAATGCCGACTTAAGCATAAGAAAACTGACTCTTCTTACTGTCTATATTTTGAAGCATTCCCGTGACACTAGTTATAGTTTCCGATGATTCACTTCAGGTTTGCTGTATCCCTCTGACCTTCTTATTGACGATGAAACACAGAAATTGCATCGGAATTAAATACAAAGGCACAATGCCGAATTAAGTACAAGAGAACTACTCTTCCTACCGTCTATGTTTTGAACCATTCCTGTGACACTAGTAGTACATACCGATACTTCACTTCGGGTTTACTGTATCCCTCTGACGCTCTTATTGACGATGAAACACAGAAATTGCATCGAAATTAATTACAAAAGGCACAATGCCGAATCGAGTTCAAGAAGACTGGCTCTTCTTACGGTCTACGTTTTGTACCTTTCCTGTGGGACCGGTTTTAGATTCCGATGCTTCACTTCTGGTTTACTGTCTCCCTTGGACCATCTTACTGACGACAAAACACATAAATTGCATCGGAATTAAATAGAAAAGGCACAATGCCGTCTTAAGTACAGAAAAACTGACTCTTCTTACTGTCTGCGTTTTGAATTATTCTTGTGACGCTAGTTATAGATTCCGAAGCTTCACTTCAGGTTTACTGTATCCCTTGGACCTTCTTATTGACGTCGAAACACAGATATTGCATCGGAATTAAAGAGAAAAGGCACAATGCCGACTTAAGTACAGGAAAAGTGACTCTTCTTACTGGCTATGTTTTGAACATTTCCTGTCAGACCAGTTTTAGATTCCGATGCTTCACAATATGTTTACTGTCTCCCTCTGACCTTATTATTGACGATTAAACACAGAACTTGCATCGGTATTAAATATAAAAGTCACATTGCCAACTTAAGTACAAGAAGACAGACTCTTCTTACTGTCTACGTTTTGAACCATTCCTGTGACACTAGTTATAGATTCCGATGCTTCACTTCAGGTTTACTGTATCCCTCTGAACTTCGTATTGACGATGAAACACTGAAATTGCATCGGAATTAAATAGAAAAGGCACAATGCCGACTTAAGTACAAGAAAACTGACTCTTCTTACTGCCTATGATTTGAAGCATTACCGTGACACTAGTTACAGATTCCGATGATTCACTTCCGGTTTACTGTATCCCTCTGACCTTCTTATTGACGATGAAACACAGAAATTGCATCGGAATTAAATACAAAAGCACAATGCCGTATTAAGTACAAGAGAACTAGTCTTCCTACTGTCTATGTTTTGAACCATTCCTGTGACACTAGTTGTAGATACCGATGCTTCACTTCGGGTTTACTGTATCCCACTGCCTTATTGACGATGAAACACAGAAATTGCATCGGAATTAAATACAAAAGGCACAATGCCGACTCAAGTACAAGAAGACTGGCTCTTCTTACTGTCTGTGGTTTGAACCATTAATGTGACACTAGTTATAGATTCCGATGCTTCACTTTGGGTTTACTGTATCTCTCTGACCTTCGTATTGACGATGAAACACAGAAATTGCATCAGAATTAAATACATAGGCACAATGCCGACTGAAGTCCAAGAAGACTGGCTCTTCTTACTGTCTATGTTTCGAACCATTCCTGTGACACAAGTTACAGTTTCCGATGCTTCACTTCAGGTTTACTGTAGCCCTCTGACCTTCTTATTGACGATGGAACACAGAAATTGCATCGGAATTAAATACAAAAGGCACAATGCCGACTTAAGTACAAGAAGACTGACTCTTCCTACTGTCTATGTTTTGAACCATTCCTGTGACACTAGTTATAGATTCCGATGCTTCACTTCAGGTTTACTGTATCCCTTGGACCATCTTATTGACGATAAAACGCGAGAATTGCATCGGTATTAAATATAAAAGTAACATTGCCGACATAATTACAAGAAGACTGACACTTCTTACAGTCTATGTTTTGAACCATTCCTGTGACACTAGTTACAGATTGCGATGCTTCACGACAGGTTTACTGTATCCCTCTGACCTTGTTATTGACGATGAAACACAGACATTGCATCGAAATTAATTACAAAAGGCACAATGCCAAATCGAGTTCAAGAAAACTGACTCTTCTTACTGTCTATGTTTTGAACCATTCCTGTGACACAAGTTACAGATTCCAATGCTTCACTTCAGGTTTACTGTTGCCCTCAGACCTTCTTATTGACGATGAAACACAGAAATTGCATCGGAATTAAATACAAAAATCACAATGCCGACTTAAGTACAAGAAGACTGACTCTTCTTACAGTCTATGTTTTGAACCATTCCTGTGACACTAGTTACAGATTGCGATGCTTCACCTCAGGTTTACTGTATCCCTCTGACCTTCTTATTGACGATGAAACACGGAAATTGCATCGGTAATAAATACAAAAGGCACAACGCCGACTTAAGTACAAGAAAACTGACTCTTCTTACTGTGTATGTTTTCAACCATTCCTGTGACACTAGTTATAGATTCCGATGCTTTTGTTTAGGTATACTGTTACCCCCTGACCTTCTTATTGATGATGAAACACAGAAATTGCATCGGTAATAAATACAAAAGGCACAACGCCGACATAAGTACAAAAAGACTGGCTCTTCTTACTGTCTATGATTTGAAACTTTCCTGTGAGACTGGTTTTAGATTCCGATGTTTCACTTCAGGTTTACTGTTTCCCTTTTATCTTCTTATTGACGACGAAACAGAGAATTTGCATCATAATTAAATAGAACAGGCACAATGCCGACTTAAGTACAAGAAAACTGACTCTTCTTACTGTCTATGTTTTGAACCATTCTTGTGACACTAGTTACACATTCCGATGCTTCACTTCAGGTGTACTGTTTCCCTCTGACCTTCTTATTGACGATGAAACACAGAATTTGCAGCGGAAGTAAATACAAAAGGCAAAATGCCGACTTAAGTACATGAAAACTGACTCTTTTTACTGTCTTTGTTTTGAACCATTCCTGTGACACTAGTAATAGGTTTCGATGCTTCACTTCAGGTTTACTGTATCCCTCTGACCTTCTTACTGACGATGAAACGCAGAAATTGCATCGGCATTAAAAAAAAAAAAGGCACAGTGCCGACCTAAGTACAAGAAATCTGACTCTTCTTACTGTCTATGATTTTGAACCATTCCTGTGACACTAGTTAATGATTCCGATGCTTCACTTCAGGTTAACCGTATCGCTCTGACCTTCTTATTCACGATGAAACACATATATTGCATCTTAAGTAAATACAAAAGGCACAATGCCGAATTAAGTACAAGAAAACTGACTCTTCTTACTGTCTATGTTTTGAGCCATTCCTGTGACACTAGTTATAGATTCCGATGCTTCACTTCAGGTTTACTGTATCCCTCTGACCTTCTTATTGACGATGAAACACACAAATTGCATCGGAATTAAATACAAAAGTCACAATGCCGACTCAAGTACAAGAGGACTGGCTCTTATTACTGTCTATGCTTTGAACCATTCCTGTGACACTAGTGATAGTTTCCGATGCTTCACTTTAGGGTTACTGTATCCCTCTGACCTTCTTATTGACGATGAAACACAGAAATTGCATCGGATTTAAATTCAAAAGGCACAATGCCGAATCAAGTACAAGAAGACTGGCTCTTCCTACTGTCTATGTTTTGATCCATTCCTGTGACACTAGTTATAGATTCCGATGCTTCACTTCAGGTTTACTGTATCCCTCTGACCTTCTTATTGACGATGAAACACAGAAATTGCATCAGAATTAAATAGAAAAAGCACAATTCCGACTTAAGTACGAGAAAACTGACTCTTATTACTGACTATGTATTGGCCCATTCCCGTGACACTTGTTATAGATTCCGATGCTTCTCTTCAGGTTTACTGTATTCCTCTGACCTTCTTATTGACGATGAAACACAGAAATTGCTTTGGATTTAAATACAAGATCACAATGCCTACTTAAGTACAAGAGAACTGTCTCTTCTGACCGTCTATGTTTTGAACCATTCCTGTGACACTAGTTCTAGATTCCGATGCTTCACTTAAGGTTTACTGTATCCCTCTGACCTTCTTATTGACGATGAAACACAGATATTGCATCGGAATTAAATACAAAAGGCACAATGCCGACTTAAGTTCAAGAAAACTGACTCTTCTTACTGTCTATGTTTTAAACAATTCATGTGACACTAGTTATAGATTCCTCTGCTTCACTTCAAGTTTACTGTATCCCTCTGACCCTCTTATTGACGATGAAACACAGAAATTGCATCGGAATTAAATACAAAAGGCACAACGCCGACTTAAGTACAAGAAAACTGACTCTTCTTACTGTCTATGTTTTGAACCATTCCTGTGACACTAGTTATAGATTCCGATGCTTCATTTCAGGTTTACTGTATCCCTTTGGCCTTCTTATTGGCGATGAAACACAGGAATTGAATCAGAATTAAATAGAAAAGGCACAATGCTGACTTAAGTACAAGAAGACTGACTCTTATTACTGACTATGTTTTGAACCATTCCTGTGGCACTAGTTATATTTTCCGATGCTTCACTTCAGGTTACCTGTATCCCTCTGACCTTCTTATTGACGATGAAACACAGAAATTGCTTTGGAATTAAATACAAGATCACAATGCCGACTTAAGTACAAGAGAACTGTCTCTTCTTACTGTCTATGTTTTGAACCATTCCTGTGACACTAGTTAGAGATTCCATTGCTTCATTTCAGGTTTACTGTATCCCTTTGGCCTCCTTATTGACGATGAGACACAGGAATTGAATCAGATTTAAACAGAAAAGGCACAATGCTGACTTAAGTACAAGAAGACTGACTCTTATTACTGACTATGTTTTAAACCATTCCTGTGACACTAGTTATATTTTCCGATGCTTCACTTCAGGTTAACTGTATCCCTCTGACCTTCTTATTGACGATGTAACACAAAAATTGCATCGGTCTTAAATACATAGGCGCAATGCCGACTCAAGAACAAGAAGACTGGCTCTTATTACTGTCTATGTCGGAATCATTCCTGTGACACTAGTTATAGATCCCGATTCTTCACCTCAGGTTTACTGTATCCCTTGGACCTTCTTATTGACGATGAAACACAGAAATAGCATCGGAATTAAATACTAAAGGCACAATGCCGACTTAAGTACAAGAAGACTGACGCTTCCTACTGTCAGTGTTTTGAACCATTCCTGTGACACTAGATATAGATTCCGATGCCTCACTTCAGGTTTACTGTATCCCTCTGACCTTCGTATTGACGATGAAACACAGAAATTGCATCGGAATTAAATACAAAAGTCACAATGCCGACTCAAGTACAAGAAGACAAACTCTTCCTCTGTCAATGCTTTGATCCATTCCTGTGACAGTAGTTATAGATTCCGATGCTTCACATCTGGTTTACTGTATCCCTTGGACCTTCTTATTGACGATGAAACAGGAAAATAGAATCGGTATTAAATATAAAAGTCACATTGCCGACTTAAGTACAAGAAGACCTACACTTCTTACTGTCTATGTTTTGAACCATTCCTGTGACACTAGTTATACATTGCGATGCTTCACCTCAGGTTTACTGTATCCCTCTGACTATCTTATTGACGATGAAACACATAAATTGCATCGGATGTATTTACAAAAGGCACAATGCCGAATCGAGTTCAAGAAGACTGACTCATCTTACTGTCTATGTTTTGAATCATTCCTTTTACACTAGTTATAGATTGCGATGCTTCACTTCAGGTTTACTGTAACCCTCTGACCTTATTGACGATGAAAAACAGAAATTGCCTCATAATTAAATAGAAAAACACAATGCCGATTTAAGTACATGAAGGCTGACTCTTCTTACTGTCTATGTTTTGAATCATTCCTTTTACACTAGTTATAGATTGCGATGCTTCACTTCAGGTTTACTGTAACCCTCTGACCTTATTGACGATGAAAAACAGAAATTGCCTCATAATTAAATAGAAATACACAATGCCGATTTAAGTACATGAAGGCTGACTCTTCTTACTGTCTATGTTTTGAACCATTCCTGTGACACTAGTTATAGATTCCGATGCTTCACTTCAGGTTTACTGTAACCCTCTGACCTTCTTATGGACGATGAAACACAGAAATTGCATTGGAATAAAATAGAAAAGGCACAATGCCGATTTAAGTACATGAAGACTGACTCTTCTTACTGTCTATGTTTTGAACCATTCTTGTGACACTAGTTATAGGTTCCGATTCTTCACTTCAGGTTTACTGTATCCCTTGGAACTTCTTATTGACGATGAAACACGGAAATTGCATCGGAAGTAATAGAAAAGGCACAATGCCGACTTTACAAGAAGACTGACTCATCTTACTGTCTATGTTTTGAATCATTCCTTTGACACTAGTTATAGACTCCGATGCTTCTCTTCAGGTTTACTGTATTCCTCTGACCTTCTTATTGACGATGAAACACAGAAATTGCTTTGGAATTAAATACAAGATCACAATGCCTACTTAAGTACAAGAGAACAGTCTCTTCTTACTGTCTATGTTTTGAACCATTCCTGTGACACTAGTTATAGATTCCGATGCTTCACTTCAGGTTTACAGTATCCCTCTGACCTTCTTATTGACGATGAAACACAGAAATTGCATCAGAATTAAATACAAAAGGCACAATGCCGACTTAAGTACAAGAAGACTGGCTCTTCTTACTGTCTATCTTTTGAGCCATTCCTGTGACACTAGTTATAGATTCCGATGCTTCACTTCAGGTTTCCTGTATCCCTCTCACCTTCTTATTGACGATGAAACATAGAAATTGCTTGGGAATTAAATGGAAAAGGCACAATGCCGACTTAAGTACATGAAAACTGATTCTTCTTACTATCTATGTTTGAACCATTCCTGTGACACTAGTTCTAGATTCCGATGCTTCACTTAAGGTTTACTGTATCCCACTGACCTTCTTATTGACGATGAAACACAGATATTGCATCGGAATTAAACACAAAAGGCACAATGCCGACTTAAGTTCAAGAAAACTGACTCTTCTTACTGTCTTTGTTTTAAACCATTCATGTGACACTAGTTATAGATTCCGATGCTTCACTTCAAGTTTACTGTATCCCTCTGACCTTCTTATTGACGATGAAACACAGAAATTGCATCAGAATTAAATACAAAAGCCACAACGCCGACTTAAGTACAAGAAAACTGACTCTCCTTACTGTCTATGTTTTGAACCATTCCTGTGACACTAGTAATAGATTCCGATGCTTCATTTCAGGTTTACTGTATCCCTTTGGCCTTCTTATTGGCAATGAAACACAGGAATTGAATCAGAATTAAATAGAAAAGGCACAATGCTGACTTAAGTACAAGAAGACTGACTCTTATTACTGACTATGTTTTGAACCATTCCTGTGACACTAGTTATATTTTCCGATGCTTCACTTCAGGTTAACTGTATCCCTCTGACCTTCTTATTGACGATGAAACACAGAAATTGCTTTGGAATTAAATACAAGATCACAATGCCGACTTAAGTACAAGAGAACTGTCTCTTCTTACTGTCTATGTTTTGAACCATTCCTGTGACACTAGTTATAGATTCCGATGCTTCATTTCAGGTTTACTGTATCCCTTTGGCCTCCTTATTGACGATGAGACACAGGAATTGAATCAGAATTAAATAGAAAAGGCACAATGCTGACTCAAGTACAAGAAGACTGGCTCTTCTTACTGCCTGTGTTTTGAACCTTTCCTGTGTTACCGGTTTTAGATTCCGATGCTTCACTTCAGGTTTACTATATCCCATGGTCCTTTTTATTGACGTCGAAACACAGAAATTGCATCGGAATTAAAGGGAAAAGTCACAATGACGACTTAAGTACAAGAAAACTGAATCTTCTTACTGTCTATATTTTGAACCATTCCTGTGACACCTGTTATAGAATCCGATGCTTCACTTCAGGTTTACTGTATCCCTCTGACCTTCTTATTGACGATGAAACACAGAAATTGCATCGGAATTAAATACAAGAATCACATTGCCGACTCAAGTACAAGAAGACTGGCTCTTCTTACTATCTACGTTTTGAAGCTTTCCTGTGAGACCGGTTTTAGATTCCAATGCTTCACTTTAGGTTCACTGTATTCCTTGGACCTTCTTATTGACGACGAAACACAGAATTTGAATCAGAATTAAATAGAAAAGGCACAATGCTGAGTTAAGTACAAGAAAACTAACTCTTCTTACAGTCTATGATTTGAACCTTTTCTGTTAGACCAGTTTTAGATTCCGATGCTTTACTTCTGGTTTACTGTAACCCTCTGACCTTCTTATTGACGATGAAACACACAAGTTGCATCGGAATTAAATACAAAAGCACAATGCCGAATTAAGTACAAGTAGACTGACTCTTCCTACTGTCTATGTTTTGAACCACTCCTGTGACACTAGTTATAGATTCCGATGCTTCACTTCGGGTTTACTGTATCCCTTGGACTTTCTTACTGACGATGAAACACGAAAATTGCATCGGTATTAAATATAAAAGTCACATTGCCGACTTATGTACAAGAAATCTGACTCTTCTTACTGTCTAAGTTTTGAACCATTCCTGTGACACTAGTTATAGATTCCGATGTTTCCCTTCAGGTTTACTGTAACCCTCTGACTTTATTGACGATGAAAAACAGAAATTGCCTCATAATTAAATAGAAAAGCACAATGCCGATATAAGTACATGAAGACTGACTCTTCTTACTGTCTATGTTTTGAACCATTCCTGTGACACTAGTTATAGATTCCGATGCTTCACTTCCGGTTTACTGTATCCGTTGGACCTTTTTATTGACGATGAGACACGAAAATTGCATCGGTATTAAATACAAAAGGCACAATGCCGACTTAAGTACAAGAAGACTGACTCTTATTACAGTCTATGTTTTGAACGATTCCTGTGACACTAGTTATAGATTCCGATGCTTCACTTCTGGTTTACTGTATGCCTCTGACCTTCTTGTTGACGATGAAACACAGAAATTGCATCGGAATTAAATACATAGGCACAATTCCGACTCAAGTACAAGAAGACTGGCTCATCTTACTGTCTATGATTTGAACCATTCCTGTGACACTAGTTATATTTTCCGATGCTTCACTTCAGGTTAACTGTATCCCTCCGACATTCTTATTGACTTAGAAACACAGTAATTGCATCGGAATTAAATAGAAAAGGCAAAATGCCGACCTAAGTACAAGAAAACTGACTCTTCTTACTGTCTATGTTTTGAACCATTCCTGTGACTCTAGTTATAGATTCCGATGCTTCACTTTAGGTTTACTGTAACCCTCGGACATTCTTATTGACGATGAAACACAGAAATTGCATTGGGATTAAATACAAAAGGCACAATGCCGAATTAAGTACAAGAAAAATGACTCCTCTTACTGTCTATGTTTTGAACCATTCCTGTGACACTAGTTATAGATTCCGATGCTTCACTTCAGGTTTACTGTATCCCTCTGACCTTCTTATGGACGATGAAACACAGAAATTGCATTGGAATAAAATAGAAAAGGCACAATGCCGATTTAAGTACATGAAGACTGAATCTTCTTACTGTCTATGTTTTGAACCATTCTTGTGACACTAGTTATAGATTCC
Source organism: Schistocerca piceifrons (assembly GCF_021461385.2). Classification (NCBI taxonomy): domain Eukaryota; kingdom Metazoa; phylum Arthropoda; class Insecta; order Orthoptera; family Acrididae; genus Schistocerca; species Schistocerca piceifrons. The sequence continues at coordinate 134,249 of NW_025728373.1, read as the reverse complement.
GATGCTTCACTTCAGGTTTACTGTATCCCTCTGACCTTCTTATTGACGATTAAACACAGAAATTGCATCGGAATTAAATGCAAAAGGCACAATGCCGACTCAAGTACAAGAAGGCTGGCTCTTCTTACTGCCTGTGTTTTGAACCTTTCCTGTGTTACCGGTTTTAGATTCCGATGCTTCACTTCAGGTTTACTATATCCCATGGACCTTTTTATTGACGTCGGAACACAGAAATTGCATCGGAATTAAAGAGAAAAGGCACAATGTCGACTTAAGTACAAGAAAACCGAATCTTCTTACTGCCTATATTATGAACCATTCCTGTGACACCTGTTATAGATTCCGATGCTTCACTTCAGGTTTACCGTATCCCTGTGACCTTCTTATTGACCATGAAACACAGAAATTGCATCGGAATTAAATACAAAAGGCACTTTGCCGACTCAAGTACAAGAAGACTGGCTCTTCTTACTGTTTACGTTTTGAAGCTTTCCTGTGAGAGCGGTTTTAGATTCCAATGCTTCACTTTAGGTTTACTGTATCCCTTCTACCTTCTTATTGACGACGAAACACAGAATTTGAATCAGAATTAAATAGAAAATTCACAATGCTGAGTTAAGTACAAGAAAACTAACTCTTCTTACCGTCTATGATTTGAACCATTCCTGTGACACTAGTTATAGATTGCGATGCTTCACCTCAGGTTTACTGTATCCCTCTGACCTTCTTATTGACGATGAAACACAGAAATTGCACCGAAATTAATTACAAAAGGCACAATACCGAATCGAGTTCAAGAAGATTGGCTCTTCTTACTGTCTATGATTTGAACCTTTCCTGTGAGACTGGTTTTAGATTCCGATGCTTCACTTCCGGTTTACTGTATCCCTTGGACCTTCTTACTGACGACAAAACATAGAAATTGCATCGGAATTAAATAGAAAAGGCACACTGCCGACTTAAGCCCAAGAAGACTGACTCTTCTTACTGACTATGTTGTGAACATATTCTGTGAGACCTGTTTTAGATTCCGGTGCTTCACTATATGTTTACTGTATCCCTCTCATCTTCTTATTGACGATGAAACGCAGAAATTGCATCGGAATTAAATGGAAAAGCACAATGCCGAATTAAGTACAAGAGAACTACTCTTCCTACTTTCTATGATTTGAACCATTCCTGTGACACTAGTTGTAGATTCCGATGCTTCACTTTGGTTTTACTGTATCCCACTGACCTTCTTATTGACGATGAAACACAGAAATTGCATCGGAAATAAATACAAAAGCACAATGCCGAATTAAGTACAAGAGCACTACTCTTCCTACTGTCTATGATTTGAACCATTCCTGTGACACTAGTTGTAGATTCCGATGCTTCACTTTGGTTTTACTGTATCCCACTGACCTTCTTATTGACGATGAAACACAGAAATTGCATCGGAATTAATTACAAAGGGCACAATGCCGACTCATGTACAAGAACACTGGCTCTTCTTACTGTCTATGGTTTGAACCATTCCTGTGACACTAGTTATAGATTCCGATGCTTCACTTCAGGTTTACTGTATCGCTAGGACCTTCTTATTGACGATTAAACACAGAAATTGCATCGGAAATAAATGCAAAAGGCACAATGACGACTTAAGTACAAGAAAACTGACTCCTCTTACTGGCTATCATTTGAAGTATTCCCGTGACACTAGTTATAGTTTCCGATGATTCACTTCAGGTTTACTGTATCCCTCTGAAATTCTTATTGCCGATGAAACACAGAAATTGCATCGGAAACAAATACAAAAGCACAATGCCGAATTAAGTACAAGAGAGCTACTCTTCCTACTGTCTATGATTTGAACCATTCCTGTGACACTAGTTGTAGATTCCGATGCTTCACTTTGGTTTTACTGTATCCCACTGACCTTCTTATTGACGATGAAACACAGAAATTGCATCGGAATTAATTACAAAAGGAACAATGCCGACTCATGTACAAGAAGACTGGCTCTTCTTACTGTCTATGTTTTGAACCATTCCTGTGACACTAGTTATAGATTCCGATGCTTAACTTGAGGTTTTCTGTATCCCTCTGACATTCTTATTGACGATGAAACACAGAAATTGCATCGGAATTAAATACATAGGCACAATGCCGACTTATGTACAAGGAGACTGACACTTATTACTGTATATGCTTTGAACCATTCCCGTGACACTAGTTATAGATTCCGATGCTTTACTTCAGGTTTACTGCAACCCTCTGACATTCTTATTGACGATGAACCACTGAAATTGCATCGGAATTAAATACAAAAGGCACAATGCCGAATTAAGTACAAGAAAACTGACTCTTCTTACTGTCTATGTTTTGAACCATTCCTGTGACACAAGTTATAGATTCCGATGCTTCACTTCAGGTTTACTGTATCCCTCTGACCTTCTTATTGACGATGAAACACAGAAATTGCATCGGAATAAAATACAAAAGGCACAATGCCGACTTAAGTACAAGAAGACTGACTCTTCTTACTGTCTATGTTTTGAACCATTCCAGTGACACTAGTTATAGATTCCGATGCTTCACTTCAGGTTTACTGTATCCCTCTGAAGTTCTTATTGACAATGTAACACAGAAATTGCATCGGAATTAAATACATAGGCACAATGCCGACTCAAGTACAAGAAGACTGGCTCTTCTTACTGTCTATGGTTTGAACCATTCCTGTGAGACTAGTTATAGATTCCGATTCTTCACTTCAGGTTTACTGTATCCCTTGGACCTTTTTATTGACGTCGAAACACAGAAATTGCATCGGACTTAAAGATAAAAGGCACAATGTCGACTTAAGTAAAAGAAAACTGATTCTTCTTACTGTCTTTGTTTGAACCATTCCTGTGACACTAGTTACAGATTCCGTTGCTTCACTTCAGGTTTACTGTATCCCTCTGACCTCCTTATTGACGATGAATTACAGAAATTGCATCGGAAATAAATACAAAAGGCACAATGCCGACATAAGTACAAGAAGACTGACTCTTCTTACTGACTATCATTTGAACATTTCCTGTGAGACCAGTTTTAGATTCAGATGCATCACTATATGTTTACTGTATCCCTTGGACCTTCTTATTGACGATTAAACACAGAAATTGCATCGGAATGAAATACAAAAGGCACAATGCCGACTTAAGAACAAGAAGACTGACACTTCTTACTGGCTATGTTTTGAACATTTCCTGTCAGACCAGTTTTAGATTCCGATGCCTCACTATATGTTTACTGTATCCCTTGGACCTTCTTATTGACGATTAAACACAGAAATAACATTGGTATTAAATATAAAAGGCACAATGCCGACTTAAGTATAAGGAAACTGACTCTTCTTACTGTCTATATTTTGAAGCATTCCCGTGACACTAGTTATAGTTTCCGATGATTCACTTCAGGTTTGCTGTATCCCTCTGACCTTCTTATTGACGATGAAACACAGAAATTGCATCGGAATTAAATACAAAGGCACAATGCCGAATTAAGTACAAGAGAACTACTCTTCCCACTGTCTATGTTTTGAACCATTCCTGTGACACTAGTTGTACATTCCGATACTTCACTTCGGGTTTACTGTATCCCTCTGACGCTCTTATTGACGATGAAACACAGAAATTGCATCGAAATTAATTACAAAAGGCACAATGCCGAATCGAGTTCAGGAAGACTGGCTCTTCTTACTGTCTACGTTTTGTACCTTTCCTGTGGGACCGGTTTTAGATTCCGATGCTTCACTTCAGGTTTACTGTCTCCCTTGGACCATCTTACTGACGACAAAACACAAAAATTGCATCAGAATTAAATAGAAAAGGCACAATGCCGTCTTAAGTACAGAAAAACTGCCTCTTCTTACTGTCTACGTTTTGAATTATTCTTGTGACGCTAGTTAAAGATTCCGAAGCTTCACTTCAGGTTTACTGTATCCCTTGGACCTTCTTATTGACGTCGAAACACAGATATGTGCATCGGAATTAAAGAGAAAAGGCACAATGCCGACTTAAGTACAAGAAAACTGACTCTTCTTACTGGCTATGTTTTGAACATTTCCTGTCAGACCAGTTTTAGATTCCGATGCTTCACTATATGTTTACTGTATCCCTCTGACCTTCTTATTGACGATTAAACACAGAAATTGCATCGGTATTAAATATAAAAGTCACATTGCCGACTTAAGTACAAGAACGCAGACTCTTCTTACTGTCTACGTTTTGAACCATTCCTGTGACACTAGTTATAGATTCCGATGCTTCACTTCAGGTTTACTGTATCCCTCTGAACTTCTTATTGACGATGAAACACTGAAATTGCATCGGAATTAAATAGAAAAGGCACAATGCCGACTTAAGTACAAGAAAACTGACTCTTCTTACTGTCTATGTTTTGAAGCATTCTCGTGACACAAGTTACAGATTCCGATGATTGACTTCCGGTTTACTGTATCCCTCTGACCATCTTATTGACGATGAAACACAGAAATTGCATCGGAATTAAATACAAAAGCACAATGCCGAATTAAGTACAAGAGAACTACTCTTCCTACTGTCTATGTTTTGAACCATTCCTGTGACACTAGTTGTAGATACCGATGCTTCACTTCGGGTTTACTGTATCCCACTGACCTTCTTATTGATGATGAAACACAGAAATTGCATCGGAATTAAATACAAAAGGCACAATGCCGACTCAAGTACAAGAAGAATGGCTCTTCTTACTGTCTATGGTTTGAACCATTAATGTGACACTAGTTATAGATTCCGATGCTTCACTTTAGGTTTACTGTATCTCTCTGACCTTCGTATTGACGATGAAACACAGAAATTGCATCAGAAATAAATACATAGGCACAATGCCGACTGAAGTACAAGAAGACTGACTCTTCTTACTGTCTATGTTTTGAACCATTCCCGTGACACTAGTTATAGATTCCGATGCTTTACTTCAGGTTTACTGTAACCCTCTGACCTTCTTATTGACGATGAAACACAGAAATTGCATCGGAATTAAATACAAAAGGCACAATGCCGACTTAAGTACAAGAAGACTGACTCTTCCTACTGTCTATGTTTTGAACCATTCCTGTGACACTAGTTATAGATTCCGATGCTTCACTTCAGGTTTACTGTATCCCTTGGACCATCTTATTGACGATAAAACACGAGAATTGCATCGGTATTAAATATAAAAGTCACATTGCCGACATAAGTACAAGAAGACTGACACTTCTTACAGTCTATGTTTTGAACCATTCCTGTGACACTAGTTACAGATTGCGATGCTTCACGTCAGGTTTACTGTATCCCTCTGACCTTCTTATTGACGATGAAACACAGACATTGCATCGAAATTAATTACAAAAGGCACAATGCCAAATCGAGTTCAAGAAGACAGACACTCTTACTGTCTCTGTTTTGAACCATTCCTGTGACACAAGTTACAGATTCCAATGCTTCACTTCAGGTTTACTGTAGCCCTCTGACCTTCTTATTGACGATGAAACACAGAAATTGCATCGGAATTAAATACAAAAGGCACAACGCCGACTTAAGTACAAGAAGACTGACTCTTCTTACAGTCTATGTTTTGAACCATTCCTGTGACACTAGTGACAGATTGCGATGCTTCACCTCAGGTTTACTGTATCCCTCTGAGCTTCTTATTGACGATGAAACAAAGAAATTGCATCGGTAATAAATACAAAAGGCACAACGCCGACTTAAGTACAAGAAAACTGACTCTTCTTACTGTGTATGCTTTGAACCATTCCTGTGACACTAGTTATAGATTCCGATGCTTCAGTTTAGGTATACTGTTACCCCCTGACCTTCTTATTGACGATGAAACACAGAAATTGCATCGGTAATAAATACAAAAGGCACAACGCCGACATAAGTACAAAAAGACTGGCTCCTCTTACTGTCTATGATTTGAAACTTTCCTGTGAGACTGGTTTTAGATTCCGATGCTTAACTTTAGGTTTACTGTTTCCCTTGGATCTTCGTATTGACGATGAAACAGAGAATTTGCATCATAATTAAATAGAACAGGCACAATGCCGACTTAAGTACAAGAAAACTGACTCTTCTTACTGTCTATGTTTTGAAATATTCTTGTGACACTAGTTACACATTCCGATGCTTCACTTCAGGTGTACTGTTTCCATCTGACCTTCTTATTGACGATGAAACACAGAATTTGCAGCGGAAGTAAATACAAAAGGCAAAATGCCGACTTAAGTACAAGAAAACTGACTCTTCTTACTGTCTTTGTTTTGAACCATTCCTGTGACACTAGTTACACATTCCGATGCTTCGCTTCAGGTTTACTGTATCTCTCTGACCTTCTTATTGAAGATGAAACACAGAAATTGCAGCGGAATTAAATACAAAAGGCAAAATGCCGACTTACGTACAAGTAAACTGACCCTTCTTACTGTCATTGTTTTGAACCATTCCTGTGACACCAGTTATAGATTTCGGTGCTTCACTTCAGGTTTACTGTATCCCTGTGACCTTCGTATTGACGATGAAACACAGAAATTCCATCGGAATAAAATACAAAAGGCACAATGCCGACTTAAGTAAAAGAAATCTGACACTTCTTACTGTCTATGTTTTGAACAATTCCTGTGACACTAGTTATAGATTCCGATGATTCACTTCTGGTTTACTGTATCGCTCTGACCTTCTTATTGACGATGAAACACAGAAATTGCATCGGAATTAAATACAAAAGGCACAATGCCGAATTAAGTTCAAGAAAACTGACTCTTCTTACTGTCTATGCTTTGAACCATTCCTGTGAAACAAGCTATAGATTCCGATGCTTCACTTCCGGTTTACTGTATACCTCTCACCTTATTATTGACGATGAAACACAGAAATTGCATCGGAATTAAATACAAAAGGCACAATGCCAACTTAAGTACAAGAAGACTGGCTCTTCCTACTGTCTATGTTTTGAACCATTCCTGTGACTCTAGTTATAGATTCCGATGCTTCACTTCAGGTTTACTGTGTCCCTCCGACCTTCCTATTGACGATGAAACACAGAAATTGCATCAGAATTAAGTAGAAAAGGCACAATGCCGACTTAAGTACATGAAAACTGACTCTTCTTACTGTCTATGTTTTGAAGCATTCCAGTGACACTAGTTACAGATTCCGATGCTTCACTTCAGGTTTACCGTTTCCCTCTGACCTTCTTATTGACGATGAAACACAGAAATTGCATCGGAATTGAATAGAAAAGGCACAATGCCGACTTTAGTACAAGAAAACTGACTCTTCTTACTGTCTATGTTTTGAACCATTCCTGTGACACTAGTTATAGATTCCGAAGGTTCACTTCAGGTTCACTGTTTCCCTCTGACCTTTTTATTGACGATGAAACACTGAAATTCCATCGGAATTAAATTCAAAAGTCACAATGCCGACTTAAGTACAAGAAAACTGACTCTTCTTACTGTCTCCGTTTTGAACCATTCCTGTGACACTAGTTATAGATTCTGATGCTTCACTTCAGGTTTACTGTGTCCCTCTGACCTTCTTATTGACGATGAAACACAGAAATTGAATCAGAATTAAATTGAAAAGGCACAATGCTGACTTAAGTACAAGAAAACTACCTCTTCTTACTGTCTATGTTTTGAACCTTTCCTGTGAGACCGGTTTCAGATTCCGATGCTTCACTTCAGGTTTACTGTATCCCTTGGACCTTCTTATTGACGATGAAACACAGAAATTGCAACGGAATTCAATACAAAAGGCACAATGACGACTTAAGTACAAGAAGACTGACTCTTCTTACTGACTATGTTTTGAACACTTCCTGTGAGACCAGTTTTAGATTCTTATGCTTCACTATGTGTTTACTGTATCCCTTGGACCTTCTTATTGAGGTTGAAACACAGAAATGGCATTCGAATTAAATACAAAAGGCACAACGCCGACTTAAGTACAAGAAAACTGACACTTCTTACTGTCTATGTTTTGAACCATTCCTGTGACACTAGTTATAGATTCCGATGCTCCACTTCAGGTTTACTGTATCCCTCTGACCTTCTTATTGACGATGAAACACAGAAAGTCCATCGGAATTAAATACAAAAGGCACAATGCCGACTTAAGTACAAGAAAACTGTCTCTTCTTGCTGTCTATGTTTTGAACCATTCCTGTGACACTAGTCATAGATTCCGATGCTTCACTTCAGGTTTACTGTATGCCTCTGACCTTCTTATTGACGTTGAAATACAGAAATTGCATCGGAATTAAATACAAAAGGCACAATGCAGACTTAAGTAACATAAAACTGACTCTTCTTACTGCCTATGTTTTGACGCATTCCCGTGACACTAGTCATAGATCCGATGCGTCACTTCAGGTTTACTGTATCCCTCTGACCTTCTTATTGACGATGAAACACAGAAATTCATCGGAATTAAAAACAAAAGGCACAATGCCGACTCAAGTACAAGAAGACTGACTCTTACTACTGTCTTTGTTTTGAACCATTCCTGTGATACTAGTAATAGATTCCGATGCTTCACTTCAGGTTCACTGTATCCCTCTGACCTTGTTATTGACGATGAAACACTGAAATTCCATGAGAATTAAACACAAAAGGCACAATGCTGACTTAAGTACAAGAAAACTGACTCTTCTTACTGTCTGTGTCTTGAACCATTCCTGTGACACTAGTTATAGATTCCGATGCTTCACTCCAGGTTTACTGTATCCCTCTGACCTTCTTATTGACGATGAAACACAGAAATTGCATCGGAATTAAATAGAAAAGGCACAACGCCGACTTAAGTACAAGAAAACTTACTCTTCTTACTGTCTATGATTTCAACATTTCCTGTGAGACCAGTTTTAGTTTGCGATGCTTCACTATATGTTTACTATATCCCTTGGACTTTCTTATTGACGATGAAACACAGAATTTGCATCGGAATCAAATAGAAAAGGCAAAATGCGGACTTAAGTACAAGAAAAGTGACTCTTCTTACTGTGTATGTTTTCAACCATTCCTGTGACACTAGTTATAGATTCCGATGCTTCACTTCAGGTATACTGTATCTCTCTGACCTTCTTATTGACGTTGAAACACAGAAATTGCATCGGAATTAAGTACAAATGTCACAATGCCGAATCAAGTACAAGAAGACTGGCTCATCTTAATGTCTATGGTTTCAATCTTTCCTGTGAGACCGGTTTTAGATTCCAATGCTTCACTTCAGGTTTACTGTATCCCTTGGATCTTCTTATTGACGATAAAACACAGAAATTGCATCAGAATTAAATAGAAAAAGCACAATTCCGACTTAAGTACAAGAAAACTGACTCTTATTACTGTCTATGTATTGGCCCATTCCCGTGACACTAGTTATAGCATCCGATGCTTCGCTTCAGGTTTACTGTATCCCTCTGACCTTCTTATTGACGATGAAACACAGAAATTGCTTTGGAATTAAATACAAAATCACAATGCCGACATAAGTACAAGAGAACTGTCACTTCTTACTGTCTACGTTTTGAACCATTCCTGTGACACTAGTTATAGATTCCGATGCTTCACTTCAGGTTTACAGTATCCCACTGACCTTCTTATTGACGATGAAACACAGAAATTGCATCAGAATTAAATACAAAAGGCACAACGCCGACTTAAGTACAAGAAAACTGACTCCTCTTACTGTCTATATTTTGAACCATTAATGTGACACTAGTTATAGATTCCGATGCTTCATTTCAGGTTTACTGTATCCCTTTGGCCTTCTTATTGACGATGAAACACAGGAATTGAATCGGAATTAAATAGAAAAGGCACAATGCTGACTTAAGTACAAGAAGACTTACTCTTATTACTGACTATGTTTTGAACAGTTCCTGTGAGACCAGTTTTAGATTCCGATCCTTCACTATATGTTTACTGTATCCCTTGGACCTTCTTATTGACGATGAAACACAGAAATTGAATCAGAATTAAATAGAAAAGGCACAATGCTGACTTAAGTACAACAAGACTGACTCTTCCTACTGATTATGTTTGAACATTTCCTGTGACACCAGTTTTAGATTTCGATGCTTCACTATATGTTTACTGTATCCCTTGGACCTTCTTATTGACGATGAAACACAGAAATTGCATCGGAATTAAATACAATAGGCACAATGCCGACTCAAGTACAAGAAGACTGGCTCTTCTTACTGTCTATGTTTTGAAACTTTCCTGTGAGACCGATTTTAGATTCCGAAGCTTCACTTCAGGTTTACTGTATCCCTTGGATCTTCTTATTGACGACGAAACACAGAAATTGCATCGGAATTAAATAGAAAAGGCACAATGCCGACTTAAGAAAAGAAAACTGACTCTTCTTACTGTCTATGGTTTGAACCATTCCTGTGACACTAGTTACACATTCCGATGCTTTGCTTCAGGTTTACTATATCTCTCTGACCTTCTTATTGACGATGAAACACAGAAATTGCAGCGGAATTAAATACAAAAGGCAAAATGCCGACTTACGTACAAGTAAACTGACACTTCTTACTGTCTATGTTTTGAACTATTCCTGTGACACTAGTTATAGATTCCGATGATTCACTTCTGGTTTACTGTATCGCTCTGACCCTCTTATTGGCGATGAAACACAGAAATTGCATCGGAATTAAATACAAAAGGCACAACGCCGAATTAAGTTCAAGAAAACTGACTCTTCTTACTGTCTATGTTTTGAACCATTCCTGTGAAACAAGCTATAGATTCCGATGCTTCACTTCCGGTTTACTGTATACCTCTGACCTTCGTATTGACGATGAAACACAGAAATTCCATCGGAATTAAATACAAAAGGCACAATGCCGACTTAAGTACAAGATATCTGACACTTCTTACTGTCTATGTTTTGACCCATTCCCGTGACACTAGTTATAGATTCCGATTCTTCACTTCAGGTTTACTGTATCCCTTGGATCTTGTTATTGACGACGAAACACAGAAATTGCATCAGAATTAAATAGAAAAGGCACAATGCCGACTTAAGTACAAGAAGGCTGGCTCTTCCTACTGTCTATGTTTTGAACCATTCCTGTGACTCTAGTTATAGATTCCGATGCTTCACTTCAGGTTTACTGTGTCCCTCCGACCTTCCTATTGACGATGAAACACAGAAATTGCATCAGAATTAAATAGAAAAGGCACAATGCCGACTTAAGTACAAGAAAACTGACTCTTCTTACTGTCTATGTTTTGATGCATTCCAGTGACACTAGTTACAGATTTCGGTGCTTCACTTCAGGTTTACTGTATCCCTCTGACCTTCGTATTGACGATGAAACACAGAAATTCCATCGGAATTAAATACAAAATGCACAATGCCGACTTAAGTACAAGATATCTGACACTTCTTACTATCTATGTTTTGACCCATTCCCGTGACACTAGTTATAGATTCCGATTCTTCACTTCAGGTTTACTGTATCCCTTGGATCTTGTTATTGACGACGAAACACAGAAATTGCTTCAGAATTAAATAGAAAAGGCACAATGCCGACTTAAGTACATGAAAACTGACTCTTCTTACTGTCTATGTTTTGAAGCATTCCAGTGACACTAGTTACAGATTCCGATGCTTCACTTCAGGTTTACCGTTTCCCTCTGACCTTCTTATTGACGATGAAACACAGAAATTGCATCGGAATTGAATAGAAAAGGCACAATGCCGACTTTAGTACAAGAAAACTGACTCTTCTTACTGTCTATGTTTTGAACCATTCCTGTGACACTAATTATAGATTCCGAAGGTTCACTTCAGGTTCACTGTTTCCCTCTGACCTTCTTATTGACGATGAAACACTGAAATTCCATCGGAATTAAATTCAAAAGTCACAATGCCGACTTAAGTACAAGAAAACTGACTCTTCTTACTGTCCATGTTTTGAACCATTCCTGTGACACTAGTTATAGATTCTGATGCTTCACTTCAGGTTTACTTTGTCCCTCTGACCTTCTTATTGACGATGAAACACAGAAATTGAATCAGAATTAAATAGAAAAGGCACAATGCTGACTTAAGTACAAGAAAACTACCTCTTCTTACTGTCTATGCTTTGAACCTTTAGTGTGAGACCAGTTTCAGATTCCGATGCTTCACTTCAGGTTTACTGTACCCCTTGGACCTTCTTATTGACGATGAAACACAGAAATTGCAACGGAATTCAATACAAAAGGCACAATGCCGACTTAAGTACAAGAAGACTGACTCTTCTTACTGACTATGTTTTGAACATTTCCTGTGAGACCAGTTTTAGATTCTTATGCTTCACTATGTGTTTACTGTATCCCTTGGACCTTCTTCTTGAGGTTGAAACACAGAAATTGCATCGGAATTAAATACAAAAGGCACAACGCCGACTTAAGTACAAGAAAACTCACACTTCTTACTGTCTATGTTTTGAACCATTCCTGTGACACTAGTTATAGATTCCGATGCTTCACTTCAGGTTTACTGTATCCCTCTGACCTTCTTATTGACGATGAAACAAAAAAATTGCATCGGAATTGATTACAAAAGGCACAATGCCGACTTATGTACAAGAAAACTGACTCTTCTTACTGTCTATGTTTTGAACCATTCCTGTGACACTAGTTATAGATTCCGATGCTTCACTTCAGGTTCACTGTATCACTCTGACCTTCTTATTGACGATGAAACACAGAAAGTCCATCGGAATTAAATACAAAAGGCACAATGCCGACTTAAGTACAAGAAAACTGACTCTTCTTGCTGTCTATGTTTTGAACCATTCCTGTGACACTAGTCATAGATTCCGATGCTTCACTTCAGGTTTACTGTATGCCTCTGACCTTCTTATTGACGATGAAATACAGAAATTGCATCGCAATTAAATACAAAAGGCACAATGCAGACTTAAGTAAAATAAAACTGACTCTTCTTACTGCCTATGTTTTGACGCATTCCCGTGACACTAGTTATAGATCCGATGCGTCACTTCAGGTTTACTGTATCCCTCTGACTTTCTTATTGACGATGAAACACAGAAATTCATCGGAATTAAAAACAAAAGGCACAATGCCGACACAAGTACAAGAAGATTGACTCTTACTACTGTCTTTGTTTTGAACCATTCCTGTGACACTAGTAATAGTTTCCGATGCTTCACTTCAGGTTCACTGTATCCCTCTGACCTTCTTATTGACGATGAAACACTGAAATTCCATCAGAATTAAACACAAAAGGCACAATGCCGACTTAAGTACAAGAAAAGTGACTCTTCTTACTGTGTATGTTTTCAACCATTCCTGTGACACTAGTTATAGATTCCGATGCTTCACTTCAGGTATACTGTATCTCTCTGACCTTCTTATTGACGTTGAAACACAGAAATTGCATCGAAATTAAGTACAAATGTCACAATGCCGAATCAAGTACAAGAAGACTGGCTCATCTTACTGTCTATGGTTTCAATCTTTCCTGTGAGACCGGTTTTAGATTCCAATGCTTCACTTCAGGTTTACTGTATCCCTTGGATCTTCTTATTGACGATGAAACACAGAAATTGCATGGGAAATAAATAGAAAAGACACAACGCCGCCTTAAGTACAAGAATACTGACTCTTCTTACTGTCTATGATTTCAACATTTCCCGTGAGACCAGTTTTATTTTCCGATGCTTCACTATATGTTTACTGTATCCCTTGGACCTTCTTATTGATGATGAAACACAGAAAGTGCATCGGAATTAAATACAAAAGCCCAATGCCGACTTAAGTACAAGAGAACTGACTCTTCTTACTGTCTATGTTTTGAACCATTCCTGTAACATTAGTTCTAGATTTCGATGCTTCACTTCAGGTTTACTGTATCCCACAGACATTCTTATTGACGATGAAACACAGAAATTGCATCGGAAATAAATACAAAAGGGCCAATGCCATCTCAAGTACAAGAAGACTGGCTCTTCTTACTGTCTATGTTTTGAACCATTCCTGTGACACTAGTTATAGATTCCGAAGCTTCACTTCAGGTTCACTGTATACCTCCTTCTTATTGACGATGAAACACTGAAATTCCATCGGATTAAATACAATAGGCACAATGCCGGCTTAAGTACAAGAAAACTGACTCTTCTTACTGTCTATGTTTTGAACCATTCCTGTGACACTAGTTATAGATTCCGATGCTTCACTTCAGGATTGCTGTATCCCTCTGACCTTCTTATTGACGATGAAACACAGAAATTGCATCGGAATTAAATACAAAAGGCACAACGCCGCCTTAAGTACAAGAAAACTGACTCTTCTTACTGTCTATGATTTCAACATTTCCCGTGAGACCAGTTTTAGTTTCCGATGCTTCACTATATGTGTACTGTATCCCTTGGACCTTCTTATTGACGATGAAACACAGAAATTGCATCGGAATTAAATAGAAAAGGCAAAATGCGGACTTAAATTCAAGAAAACTGACTCTTCTTACTGTGTATGTTTTGAACCATTCCTGTGACACTAGTTATAGATTCCGATGCTTCACTTCAGGTATACTGTATTTCTCTGACCTTCTTATTGTCGATGAAACACAGAAATTGCATCGGAATTAAATACAAAAGGCACAATGCCGACTCAAGTACAAGAAGACTGGCTCTTCTTACTGTCTATGGTCTGAAACTTTCCTGTGAGACCGGTTTTAGAATCCAATGCTTCACTTCAGGTTTACTGTATCCCTTGGATCTTCTTATTGACGACAAAACACAGAATTTGCATCGGAATTAAATAGAAAAGGTACAATGCCGACTTAAGTACAAGAAAACTGACTCTTCTTACTGTCTATGTTTTGAACCATTCCTGTGACACTAGTTACACATTTCGATGCTTCACTTCAGGTTAACTGTATCCCTCTGACCTTCTTATTGACGATGAAACACAGAAATTGCATCGGAATTAAATACAAAAGGCACAATGCCGACTTAAGTAAAAGAAGACTACCTCTTCTTACTGTCTATGTTTTGACCCTATCCTGTAACACTAGTTATAGATTCCGATGCTTCACTTCGGGTTTACTGTATCCCTCTGACCTTTTTATTGACGATGAAACACAGCAATTGCATCGGAATTAAATACATAGGCACAATGCCGACTCAAATACAAGAAGGCTGGCTCTTCTTACAGTCTATGTTTTGAACCCTTGCTGTGACACTAGTTATAGATTCCGATGCTTCACTTGAGGTTTACTGTATCCCTCAGACCTTCTTATTGACGATGAAACACAGAAATTGCATCGGAATTAAGTAGAAAAGGCACAATGCCGACTTAAGTACAAGAAAACTGACTCTTCTTACTGTCTATGTCTTGACCCATACTCGTGACAATAGTTATAGATTCCGATGCTTAACTTCAGGTTTACTGTATCACTCTGACCTTCTTATTGACGATGAAACGCAGAAATTTGAATTAGAATTAAATACAAAAGGCACAATGCCGACTTAAGTACAAGAAAACTGACTCTTCTTACTGTCTACGTTTTGAACCATTCCTGTGACACTAGTTATAGATTCCGATGCTTCAATCAGAATTACTGTATGCCTCTGACCTTCTTATTGACTATGAAACACTGAAATTGCATCGGAATTAAATACAAAAGGCACAATGCCGAATTAAGTACAAGAAAACTGACTCTTCTTACTGTCTATGTTTTGAACCATTCCTGTGACACTAGTTATAGATTCCGATACTGCACTTATGGTTTACTGTATCCCACTGACCTTGTTATTGACGATGAAACACAGAAATTGAATCGGAATTAAATGCAAAATGCACAATGCTGTACTTAAGTACAAGAAAACTGACTCTTCTCACTGTCTATGTTTTGAACCATTCATGTGACACTAGTTATAGATTCCGATGCTTCACTTCAGGTATACTGTATTTCTCTGACCTTCTTATTGTCGATGAAACACAGAAATTGCATCGGAATTAAATACAAAAGGCACAATGCCGACTCAAGTACAAGAAGACTGGCTCATTTACTGTCTATGGTCTGAAACTTTCCTGTGAGACCGGTTTTAGAATCCAATGCTTCACTTCAGGTTTACTGTATCCCTTGGATCTTCTTATTGACGACAAAACACAGAATTTGCATCGGAATTAAATAGAAAAGTTACAATGCCGACTTAAGTACAAGAAAACTGACTCTTCTTACTGTCTATGTTTTGAACCATTCCTGTGACACTAGTTACACATTCCGATGCTTCACTTCAGGTTTACTGTATCCCACTGACCTTCTTATTGACGATGTAACACAGAAATTGCAGCGGAATTAAATACAAAAGGCAAAAAGCAGACTTATGTACAAGACAACTGATTCTTCTTACTGTCTTTGCTTTGAACCATTCCTGTGACCCTAGTTATACATTTCGATGCTTCACTTCAGGTTAACTGTATCCCTCTGACCTTCTTATTGACGATGAAACACAGAAATTGCATCGGAATTAAATACAAAAGGCACAATGCCGACTTAAGTAAAAGAAGACTACCTCTTCTTACTGTCTATGTTTTGACCCAATCCTGTAACACTAGTTATAGATTCCGATGCTTCACTTCGGGTTTACTGTATCCCTCTGACCTTTTTATTGACGATGAAACACAGCAATTGCATCGGAATTAAATACATAGGCACAATGCCGACTCAAATACAAGAAGGCTGGCTCTTCTTACAGTCTATGTTTTGAACCCTTGCTGTGACACTAGTTATAGATTCCGATGCTTCACTTGAGGTTTACTGTATCCCTCAGACCTGCTTATTGACGATGAAACACAGAAATTGCATCGGAATTAAATAGAAAAGGCACAATGCCGACTTAAGTACAAGAAAACTGACTCTTCTTACTGTCTATGTTTTGAACCATTCCTGTGACACTAGTTATAGATTCCGATGCTTCAATCAGAATTACTGTATGCCTCTGACCTTCTTATTGACTATGAAACACTGAAATTGCATCGGAATTAAATACAAAAGGCACAATGCCGAATTAAGTACAAGAAAACTGACTCTTCTTACTGTCTATGTTTTAAACCATTCATGTGACACTAGTTATAGATTCCGATGCTTCACTTCAGGTTCACTCTATCCCTCTGACATTCTTATTGATGATGAAACACTGAAATTGCATCGGAATTAAATACAAAAGGCACAATGCCGACGTAAGTACCAGAAAACTGACTCTTCTTACTGTCTATGCTTTGAACCATTCCTGTGACACTTGTTATAGATTGCGATGCTTCACTTCAGGTTTACTGTATCCCTCTGACCTTTTTATTGACGATGAAACACAGATTTTGCATCGGAATTAAATACAAAAGGCACAATGCCGACTTAAGTACAAGAAAACTGACTCTTCTTACAGTCTATGTTTTGAACCATTCATGTGACACTCGTTATAGATTCCGATGCTTTACTTCAGGTTTACTGTATCCCTCTGACCTTCTTATTGACGATGAAACACAGAAATTGCTTCGGAATTAATAACAAAAAGCACAATGCCGACTTAAGTACAAGATAACTGACTCTTCTTACCGTCTATGATTATAGCATTCCGGTGATACTACTTATAGATTCCGATGCTTCACTTCAGGTTTACTGTATCCCTCCGCCCTTCTCATTGACGATGAAACACAGAAATTGCATCGGAATTAAATACAAAAGGCACAATGCCGACTTAAGTACAAGATAACTGACTCTTCTTACTGTCTATGATTTGAACCATTCCTGTGACACTAGTTATCGATTCCGATGCTTCACTTCAGGTTTACTGTATCGCTCTGACCCTCTTATTGACGATGAAACACAGAAATGGCATCGGAATTAAATACAGAAGGCACAATGCCGAATTAAGTACAAGAAAACTGACTCTTCTTACTGTCTATGTTTTGAACTATTCCTGTGACACTAGTTATAGATTCCGATGCTTCACTTCAGGTTTACTGTATCCCTCTGACCTTCTTATTGACGATGAAACAAAGAAATTGCTTCGGAATTAATAACAAAATGCACAATGCCGACTTAAGTACAAAATAACTGACTCTTCTTACCGTCTATGATTTGAACCATTCCGGTGACACTACTTACAGATTTCGATGCTTCACTTCAGGTTTACTGTATACCTCCGCCCTTCTCATTGACGATGAAACACAGAAATTGAATCGGAATTAAATACAAAAGGCACAATGCCGACTTAAGTACAAGATAACTGACTCTTCTTACTGTCTATGATTTGAACCATTCCTGTGACACTAGTTATCGATTCCGATGCTTCACTTCAGGTTTACTGTATCGCTCTGACCTTCTTATTGACGATGAAACACTGAAATTGCATCGGAATTAAATACAAAAGGCACAATGCCGACTTAAGTACAAGAAAACTGACTCTTCTTACTGTCTATGTTTTGAACTATTCGTGTGACACTAGTTATAGATTCCGATGCTTCACTTCAGGTTACCTGTATCCCTCTGACCTTCTTATTGACGATGAAACACAGAAATTCCATCGGAAGTAAATATAAAAGGCACAATGCCGACTTAAGTACAAGAAGACTGACTCTTCTTACTGTCTATGTTTTGAACATATCCTGTGACACTAGTTATAGATTCCGATGCTTCACTTCGGTTTTACTATATCCCTCTGACCTTTTTATTGATGATGAAACACTAAAATTGCATCGGAATTAAATACAAAAGGCACAATGCCGACTTAAGTACAAGAAAACTGACTCTTCTTACTGTCTACATTTTGACCCATACTCGTGACACTAGTTATAGATTCCGATGCTTCACTTCAGGTTTACTGTATCCCTCTGACCTTCTTATTGACGTTGAAACACAGAAATTGCATCGGAATTAAATAGAAAAGGCACAATGCCGACTTAAGTACAAGAAAACTGACTCTACTTACCGTCTACGTTTTGACCCATACTCGTGACACTAGTTATAGATTCCGATGCTTCACTTCAGGTTTACTGTATCCCTCTGACCTTCTTATTGACGATGAAACACCGAAATTGCATCGGAATTGAATACAAATGCACAATGCCGACTTAAGTACAAGAAAACTGACTCTTCTTACTGTCTATGTTTTGAACCATTCCTGTAACATTAGTTATAGATTCCGATGCTTCACTTCAGGTTTACTGTATCCCACTGACATTCTTATTGACGACGAAACACAGAAATTGCATCGGAATTAAATACAAAAGCCACAATGCTAACTCAAGTACAAGAAGACTGGCTCTTCTTACTGTCTATGCTTTGAACCATTCCTGTGACACTAGTTATAGATTCCGATGTTTCACTTCAGGTTTACTGTATCCCTCTGACCTTCTTATTGACGATGAAACACCGAAATTGCATCTGAATTGATTAGAAAAGGCACAATGCCGATTAAGTACATGAAAACCGATTCTTCTTACTATCTATGCTTTGAACCATTCCTGTGACACTAGTTATAGATTCCGATGCTTTACTTCAGGTTTACTCTATCCCTCTGACCTTCTTATTGACGATGAAACACAGAAATTGCATGTGAATTAAATAGAAAAGGCACAATGCCAACTTAACTACAAGAAAACTGACTCTTCTTACTGTCTATGTTTTGACCCATACTCGTGACAATAGTTATAGATTCTGATGCTTCACTCCAGGTTTACTGTATCCCTCTGACCTTCTTATTGACGATGAAACACGGAAATTGCATCGGAATTAAATACAAAAGGCACAATGCCGACTTAAGTACAAGAAAACTGACTCCTCTTATTGTCTATGTTTGAACCATTCCTGTGACACTAGTTGTAGATTCCGAAGCTGCACATCAGGCTTATTGTATCCCTCTGACCTTCTAATTGACGATGAAACACAGAAATTGCATCGGAATTAAAATACAAAAGGCATAATGCTGACACAACTACAAGAAAACTGACTCTTCTTACTGTCTTTGTTCTGAACCATTCCTGTGACACTAGTTATAGGTACCGATGCTTCACTTCAGGAATACTGTATGCCTCTGAAAACCTTATTGACGATGAAACACAGAAATTGCATCGGAATTAAATACAAAAGGCACAATGCCGACTTAAGTACAAAAAAACTGACTCTTCTTACTGTCTATGTTTTGAACCATTACTGTGACTCTAAGTATAGATTCCGATGCTTCCCTGAAGGTTCACTGTATCACTGTGACCTTCTTATTGACGATGAAACACTGAAATTCCATCGGAATTAAATACAAAAGGCACAATGCCGACTTAAGTACAAGAAAACTGTCTCTTCTTACTGTATATGTTGTGAACCACTCCTGTGACACTAGTTATAGATTCCGATGCTTCACTTCAGGTTTACTGTATGCCTCTGACCTGCTTAGTGACGATGAAACACAGAATTTGCATCGGAATTAAATACAAAACTCACAATGCCGACTTAAGTACAAGAAAACTGACTCTTCTTACTGTCTATGTTTTGAACCATTCCTGTGACACTAGTTATAGATTCCGATGCTTCAATGAGAATTACTGTATGCCTCTGACCTTCTTATAGACTATGAAACACTGAAATTGCATCGGAATTGAATACAAAAGGCACAATGCCGACTTAAGTACAAGAATATTGACTCTTTTTACTGTCTATGTTTTAAACCATTCCTGTGACACTAGTTATAGATTCCGATGCTGCACTTATGGTTTACTGTATCCCACTGACTTTGTTATTGACGATGAAACACAGAACCTGTATCGGAATTAAATGCAAAAGGCACAATGCTGTACTTAAGTACAAGAAAACTGACTCTTCTCACTGTCTATGTTTTGAACCATTCATGTGACACTAGTTATAGATTCCGATGCTGCACTTCAGGTTTACTGTATCCCTCTGACCTTCTAATTGACAATGAAACACAGAAATTGCATCGGAATGAAATACAAAGGCACAATGCCGACTTAAGTACAAGAAAACTGACTCTTCTTACTGTCTATGTTTTGAACCATTCCTGTGACACTAGTTATAGATTCCAATGCTTCACTTCAGGTTTACTGTATCCCTCTGACCCTCTTATTGACTATGAAACACAGAAATTGCATAGGAATTAAATACAAAAGGCACAATGCCGACATAAGTACAAGAAAACTGACTCTTCTTACTGTCTATGTTTTGAACCATTCCTGTGACACTAGTTATAGATTCCGATGCTTCACTTCAGGTTCACTGTATCCCTCTCACCTTCTTATTGATGATGAAACACTGAAATTGCATCGGAATTAAATACAAAAGGCACAATGCCGACTTAAGTGGAAGAAAACTGACTCTTCTTACTGTCTATGCTTTTTACCATTCCTGTGACACTTGTTATAGATTCCGATGCTTCACTTCAAGTTTACTGTATGCCTCTGACCTTCTTATTGACGATGAAACACAGAAATTGCATCGGAATTAAATACAAAAGGCACAATGCCGACTTAAGTACAAGAAAACTGACTCTTCTTACCGTCTATGATTTGAACCATTCCTGTGACACTACTTACTGATTCCGATGCTTCACTTCAGGTTTACTATTTCCCTCTGACCTTCTTATTGATGATGAAACACAGAAAATGCATCGGAATTAAATGGAAAAGGCACAATGCCGACTTAAGTACAAGAAAACTGACTCTTCTGACTGACTATGTTTTTAACCATTCCTGTGTCACTAGTTATAGATTCCGATGCTTCACTTCAGGTTTACTGTATCCCTCTGACCTTCTTATTGACGATGAAACACAGAAATTGCATAGGAATTAAATACAAAAGGCACAAGAAAGACTTAAGTACAAGGAAACTGACTTTTCTTACTATCCATGTTTTGAACCATTCCTGTGACACTAGTTATAGATTCCGATGCTTCACTTCATGTTTACTGTATGCCTCTGACCATCTTAGTGACGATGAAACACAGAATTTGCTTCGGAATTAAATACAAAAGGCACAATGCTGACTTAAGTACAAGAAAACTGACTCTTCTTACTGTCTATGTTTTAAACCATTCCTGTGACACTAGTTATAGATGCCGATAATTCACTTCAGGTTTACTGTATGCCTCTGACTTTCTTATTGACTATGAAACACTGAAATTGCATCGGAATTAATTACAAGAGGCACAATGCCGACTTAACTACACGAAGACTGACTCTTCTTACTGTCTACGTTTTGAACCATTCGTGTGACATTAGTTATAGATACCGATGCTTCACTTGAGGTTTACTGTATCCCTCTGACGTTCTTATTGACGATGAAACCCTGTAATTGCATCGGAATTAAATACCAAAGGCACAATGCAGACTTAAGTACAAGAAAACTGACTCCTCTTACTGTCTATGCTTTGAACCATTCCTGAGACACCAGTTATAGTTTCCGATGCTTCACTTCAGGTTTTCTGTATGCCTCTGACCTTCTTAGTGACGATGAAACACAGAATGTGCTTCGGAATTAAATACAAAAGGCACAATACCGACTTAAGTACAAGAAAACTGACTCTGCTTATTGTCTATGTATTGAACCATTTCTGTGACACTAGTTATAGATTCCGATGCTTCACTTCAGGTTTACTGTATCCCTCTGACCTTCTTATTGACGATGAAACACAGAAATTGCATTGGAATTAAAACAAAAGGTACAATGCCGACTTAAGTACAAGAAAACTGACTTTTCTTACTGTCTATGATTTGAACCAACCATGTGACACTCGTTATAGATTCCGATGCTTCACTTCTGGTTTACTGTTTCCCTCTGACCTTCTTATTGACGATGAAACACAGATATTCCATTGGAATTAAATACAAAAGGCACAATGCTGACTTATGTACAAGAAAACTGACTCTTCTTACTGTCTATGTTTTGAACCATTCCAGTGACACTAGTTATAGATTCCGATGCTTCACTTCAGGTTTACTGTATCCCTCTGACCTTCTTTTTGACGATGAAACACAGAAATTGCATCGGAATTAAATACAAAAGGCACAATGCCGACTTAAGTACAACAAAACTGACTCTTCTTACTGTCTATGCTTTGAACCATTCCTGTGACACTAGTTATAGATTCAGATGCTTCACTTCAGGTTTGCTGTATCCCTCTGACCTTCTTATTGACGATGAAACACAGAAATTGCATCGGATTTAAATACAAAAGGCACAATGCCGACTTAAGTACAAGAAAACTGACTCTTTTTACTGTCTATGTTTGAACCATTCCTGTGACACTAGTTATAGATTTCGGTGCTTCACTTCAGGTTCACTGTATCCCTCTGACCTTCTTATTGACGATGAAACACCGAAATTGCATCGGAAATAAATACAAAAGGCACAATGCCGACTTAAGTACAAGAAAACTGACTCTTCTTACTGTCTATGTTTTGAACCATTCCTGTGACACTAGTAATAGATTCCGATGCTTCACTTCAGGTTTACTGTATGCCTCTGACTTTTTTATTGACTGTGAAACACTGAAATTGCATCGGAATTAAATTCAAAAGGCACAATGCCGACTTAAGTACAAGGAAACTGACTTTTCTTACTATCCATGTTTTGAACCATTCCTTTGACACTAGTTATAGATTCCGATGCTTCTCTTCATGTTTACTGTATGCCTCTGACCTTCTTAGTGACGATGAAACACAGAATTTGCTTCGGAATTAAATACAAAAGGCACAATGCCGACTTAAGTGCAAGAAAACTGACTCCTCTTACTGTCTATGTTTTGAACCATTCCTGTGACACTAGTTATAGATGCCGATAATTCACTTCAGGTTTACTGTATGCCTCTGGCTTTCTTATTGACTATGAAACACTGAAATTGCATCGGAATTAAATACAAGAGGCACAATGCCGACTTAACTACAAAAAGACTGACTCTTCTTACTGTCTATGTTTTGAACCATTCCTATGACACTACTTATAGATTCCGATGCTTCACTTCAGGTTTACTGTGTCCCTCTGTCCTTCTTACTGACGATGAAACACAGAAATTGCATCGGAATTAAATACAAAAGGCACAATGCGGACTTAAGTGCAAGAAAACTGACTGTTCTTACTGTCTATGATTGAACCATTCCTGTGACACTAGTTATAGATTCCTATGCTTCATTTCAGGTTTACTGTATCCCTCTGACCCTCTTATTGACGATGAAACACAGAAATTGCATCGAAATTAAAACAAAAGGTACAATGCCGACTTAAGTACAAGAAAACTGACTCTTCTTACTGTCTATGATTTCAACCATTCATGTGACACTCGTTATAGATTCCGGTGCCTTACTTCAGGTTTACTGTATCCCTCTGACCTCCGTATTGACGAAGAAACACTGAAATTGCTTCGGAATTGAATACAAAAGGCACAATGCCAACTTAAGTACAAGATTACTGACTCTTCTCACTGTCTGTGGTTTGAACCATTCCTGTTACACCAGTTATAGATTCCGATGCTTCACT
Organism: Schistocerca piceifrons; assembly: GCF_021461385.2. NCBI lineage: Eukaryota > Metazoa > Arthropoda > Insecta > Orthoptera > Acrididae > Schistocerca > Schistocerca piceifrons. The sequence goes on along the minus strand of NW_025728373.1, from coordinate 109,680 downwards.
TCAGGTTTACTGTATCCCTCGGACCTTCTTATTGACGATGAAACACAGAAATTGCATCGGAATTAAATATAAAATGCACAATGCCGACTTAAGTACAAGAAAACTGACTCTTCTTGCTGTCTATATTTTGAACCGTCCCTGTGACATTAGTTACAGATTCCGATGCTTCACTTCAGGTTTACTGTATCCCTCTGACCTTCTTATTGACGATGAAACACAGAAATTGCATGGGAATTAAATACAAAAGGCACAAGAAGGACATAAGTACAAGGAAACTGACTTTTCTTACTATCCATGCTTTGATCCATTCCTGTGACACTAGTTATAGATTCCGATGCTTCACTTGAGGTTTACTGTATCCCTCTGACCTTCTTATTGACGATGAAACACAGAAATTGCATCGGAATTAAATACAAAAGGCACAATGCAGACTTAAGTACAAGAAAACTGACTCCTCTTATTGTCTATGCTTTGAACCATTCCTGTGACACCAGTTTTAGATTCCGATATTTCACTTCAGGTTTTCTGTATGCCTCTGACCTTCTTAGTGACGATGAAACAGAGAATTTGCTTCGGAATTAAATACAAAAGGCACAATACCGACTTAAGTACAAGAAAACTGACTCTGCTTGTTGTCTATGTATTGAAACTTTTCTGTGACACTAGTTATAGATTCCGATGCTTCACTTCAGATTTACGGTATCCCTCTGACCTTCGTAGTGACGATGAAACACAGAAATTGCATTGGAATTAAAACCGAAAAGCCCAATGCTGACTTAAGTACAAGAAAACTGACTCCTCTTACTGTCTATGTTTTGATCCATTCATGTGACACTAGTTATGGATTCCGATGCTTCACTTCAGGTTTACTGTATAACTCTGACCTTCTTTTTGACGATGAAACACAGAAATTGCATCGGAATTAAATACAAAATGCACAATGCCGACTTAAGTACAAGGAACTCTTCTTACTGTCTATGGTTCAAATGGCTCTGAGCACTATGGGACTCAACTGCTGTGGTCATAAGTCCCCTAGAACTTAGAACTACTTAAACCTAACTAACCTAAGGACAGCACACAACACCCAGCCATCACGAGGCAGAGAAAATCCCTGACCCCGCCGGGAATCGAACCCGGGAACCCGGGCGTGGGAAGCGAGAACGCTACCGCACGACCACGAGATGCGGGCTTACTGTCTATGCTTTGAACCATTCCTGTGACACTAGTTATAGAATCCAATGCTTCACTTCTGGGTTACTGTATCCCACTGACCTTCTTATTGACGATGAAACACAGAAATTGCATCGGAATTAAATACAAAAGGCACAATGCCTACTTAAGTACAAGAAAACTGACTCTTCTTACTGTCTATGTTTTGAACCATTCCTGTGACACTAGTTATAGATTCCGATGCTTCACTTCAGGTTCACTGTATGCCTCTGACCTTCTTAGTGACGATGAAACACAGAATTTGCTTCGGAATTAAATACAAAAGGCACAATGCCGACTTAAGTACAAGATAACTGACTCTTCTTACTGTCTATGTTTTGAACCATTCCTGTGACACTAGTTATAGATTCCGATGCTTCACTTCAGGTTTACTGTATCCCTCTGACCTTCTTATTGACGATGAAACACAGAAATTGCATCGGAATTAAAACAAAAGGTACAATGCCGACTTAAGTACAAGAAAACTGACTCTTCTTACTGTCTATGATTTGAACCATTTCACGTGAAACTCGTTATAGATTCCGGTGCCTTACTTCAGGTTTACTGTATCCCTCTGACCTCCGTATTGACGATGAAACACAGAAATTGCTTCGGAATTGAATACAAAAGGCACAATGCCGACTTAAGTACAAGATTACTGACTCTTCTCACTGTCTGTGGTTTGAACCATTCCTGTTACACTAGTTATAGATTCCGATGCTTCACTTCAGGTTTACTGTATCCCTCTGACCTTTTTATTGACGATGAAACACAGAAATTGCATTGGAATTAAATACAAAAGGCACAATGCTGACTTAAGTACAAGAAAACTGACTCTTCTTACTGTCTATGATTTGAACCGTTCATGTGACACTAGTTAAGGATTCCGATGCTTCACTTCAGGTTTACTGTATCCCTCTGACCTTCTTTATGACGATGAAACACAGAAATTGCATCGGAATTAAATACAAAAGGCACAATGCCGACTTAAGTACAAGGAGACTGACTCATCTTACTGTCCTATGTTTTGAACCATTCCTGTGACACTAGTTATAGATTCCGATGCTTCACTTCAGGGTTACTGTATTCCACTGACCTTCTTATTGACGATGAAACACAGAAATTGCATCGAAAATTAAATACAAAAGACACAATGCCGAATTAAGTACAAGAAAACTGACTCTTCTTACTGTCTATGTTTTGAACCATTCCTGTGACACTAGTTATAGATTCCGATGCTTCACATCAGGTTCACTGTATGCCTCTGACCTTCTTAGTGACGATGAAACACAGAATTTGCTTCGGAATTAAATACAAAAGGCACAATGCCGACTTAAGTACAAGATAACTGACTCTTCTTACTGTCTATGTTTTGAACCATTCCTGTGACACTAGTTATAGATTCCGATGCTTCACTTCTGGTTTACTGTTTCCCTCCGACCTTCTTATTGACGATGAAACACAGAAATTCCATTGGAATTAAATACAAAAGGCACAATGCTGACTTATGTACAAGAAAACTGACTTTTCTTACTGTCTATCTTTTGAACCATTCCTGTGACACTAGTTCTAGATTCCGATGCTTCACTTCAGGTTTACTGTATCCCTCTGACCTTCTTTTTACGATGAAACACAGAAATTGCATCGGAATTAAATACAAAAGGCACAATGGCGACTTATGTACAAGAAAACTGGACTCTTCTTACATTCTATGTTTGAACCATTGCTGCGACAACTAGTTATAGATTCCGATGCTTCACTTCAGGTTTGCTGTATGCCTCTGACCTTCTTATTGACGATGAAACACAGAAATTGCATCGGATTTAAATACAAAAGGCACAATGCCGACTTAAGTACAAGAAAACTGACTCTTCTTACTGTCTATGTTTGAACCATTCCCGTGACACTAGTTATAGATTCCGGTGCTTCACTTCAGGTTCACTGTATCCCTCTGACCTTCTTATTGACGATGAAACACCGAAATTGCATCGGAATTAAATACAAAAGGCACAATGCCGACTTAAGTACAAGAAAACTGACTCTTCTTACTGTCTATGATTTGAACCATTCCTGTGACACTAGTTATAGATGCTGATAATTCACTTCAGTTTACTGTATGCCTCTGACTTTCTTATTGACTATGAAACACTGAAATTGCATCGGAATTAAATACAAGAACCACAATGCCGACTTAACTACAAGAAGACTGACTCTTCTTACTGTCTATGTTTTGAACCATTCATGTGACACTAGTTATGGATTCCGATGCTTCACTTCATGTTTACTGTATCACTCTGACCTTCTTTTGGACGATGAAACACAGAAATTGCATCGGAATTAAATACAAAAAACACAATGCCGACTTAAGTACAAGGAAACTGACTCTTCTTACTGTCTATGTTTTGAACCATTCCTGTGACACTAGTTACAGATTCCGATGCTTCACTTCAGGGTTACTGTATCCACTGACCTTCTTATTGACGATGAAACACAGAAATTGCATCGCAATTAAATACAGAAGGCACAATGCCGACTTAAGTACAAGAAAAACTGACTCTTCTTACTGTCTATGTTTTGAACCATTCCAAGGGACACTAGTTATAAATTTCCGATGCTTCACTTCAGGTTCACTGTATGCCTCTGACCTTCTTACTGACGATGAAACACAGATTTTGCTTCGGAATTAAATACAAAAGGCACAATGCCGACTTAAGTACAAGATAACTGACTCTTCTTACTGTCTATGTTTTGAACCATTCCTGTGACACTAGTTATAGATTCCGATGCTTCACTTCAGGTTCACTGTATCCCTCTGACCTTCTTAGTGACCATGAAACACAGAAATTGCTTCGGAATTGAATACAAAAGGCACAATGCCGACTTAAGTACAAGATTACTAACTCTTCTCACTGTCTTTGGTTTGAACCATTCCTGTTACACTAGTTATAGATACCGATGCTTCACTTCAGGTTTACTGTATCCCTCGGACCTTCGTATTGACGATGAAACACAGAAATTGCATCGGAATTAAATATAAAATGCACAATGCCGACTTAAGTACAAGAAAACTGACTCTTCTTGCTGTCTATATTTTGAACCGTTCCTGTGACACTAGTTATAGATTCCGATGCTTCACTTCAGGTTTACTGTATCCCTCTGACCTTCTTATTGACGATGAAACACAGAAATTGCATCGGAATTAAATACAAAAGGCACAAGAAAGACTTAAGTACAAGGAAACTGACTTTTCTTACTATCCGTGTTTTGAACCATTCCTGTGACACTAGTTATAGATTCCGATGCTTCACTTCATGTTTACTGTATGCCTCTGACCATCTTAGTGACGATGAAACACAGAATTTGATTCGGAATTAAATACAAAAGGCACAATGCTGACTTAAGTGCAAGAAAACTGACTCTTCTTACTGTCTATGTTTTGAACCATTCCTGTGACACTAGTTATAGATGCCGATAATTCACTTCAGGTTTACTCTATGCCTCTGACTTTCTTATTGACTATGAAACACTGAAATTGCATCGGAATTAATTACAAGAGGCACAATGCCGACTTAACTACAAGAAGACTGACTCTTCTTACTGTCTACGTTTTGAACCATTCGTGTGACACTAGTTATAGATTCCGATGCTTCACTTGAGGTTTACTCTATCCCCCTGACCTTCTTATTGACGATGAAACACTGTAATTGCATCGGAATTAAATACCATAGGCACAATGCAGACTTAAGTACAAGAAAACTGACTCCTCTTACTGTCTATGCTTTGAACCATTCCTGAGACACCAGTTGTAGATTCCGATGCTTCACGTCAGGTTTTCTGTATGCCTCTGACCTTCTTAGTGACGATGAAACACAGAAATTGCTTCGGAATTAAATACAAAAGGCACAATACCGACTTAAGTACAAGAAAACTGACTCTGCTTATTGTCTATGTATTGAACCATTTCTGTGACACTAGTTATAGATTCCGATGCTTCACTTCAGGTTTACTGTATCCCTCTGACCTTCTTATTGACGATGAAACACAGAAATTGCATTGGAATTAAATACAAAATGCACAATGCTGACTTAAGTACAAGAAAACTGACTCTTCTTACTGTCTATGCTTTGAACCATTCATGTGAGACTAGTTATGGATTCCGATGCTTCACTTCAGTTTTACTGTATCCCTCTGACCTTCTTTTTGACGATGAAACACAGAAATTGCATCGGAATTAAATACAAAAGCACAATGCCGACTTAAGTACAAGGAAACTGACTCTTCTTACTGTCTATGTTTTGAACCATTCCTGTGACACTAGTTACAGATTCCGATGCTTCACTTCAGGGTTACTGTATCCCACTGACCTTCTTATTGACGATGAAACACAGAAATTGCATCGCAATTAAATACAGAAGGCACAATGCCGACTGAAGTACAAGAAAACTGACTCTTCTTACTGTCTATGTTTTGAACCATTCCTGGGACACTAGTTATAAATTTCCGATGCTTCACTTCAGGTTCACTGTATGCCTCTGACCTTCTTACTGACGATGAAACACAGAATTTGCTTCGTAATTAAATACAAAAGGCACAATGCCGATATAAGTACAAGATATCTGACTCTTCTTACTGTCTATGTTTTGAACCATTCCTGTGACACTAGTTATAGATTCCGATGCTTCACTTCTGGTTTACTGTTTCCCTCTGACCTTCTTATTGACGATGAAACACAGAAATTCCATTGGAATTAAATACAAAAGGCACAATGCTGACTTAAGTACAAGAAAACTGACTCTTCTTACTGTCTATGTTTTGAACCATTCCTGTGACACTAGTAACAGATTCCGATGCTTCACTTCAGGTTTACTGTATGCCTCTGACTTTTTTATTGACTGTGAAACACTGAAATTGCATCGGAATTAAATACAAAAGGCACAATGCCGACTTAAGTACAAGAAAACTGACTCTTGTTACTGTCTATGTTTTGAACCATTCCTGTGACACTAGTTATAGATTCCGATGCTTCACTTCAGGTTTACTGTGTCCCTCTGTCCTTCTTATTGACGATGAAACCCAGAAATTGCATCGGAATTAAATACAAAAGGCACAATGCGGACTTAAGTACAAGAAAACTGACTGTTCTTACTGTCTATGATTGAACCATTCCTGTGACACTAGTTATAGATTCCGATGCTTCACTTCAGGTTTACTGTTTCCCTCTGACATTCTTATTGACGATGAAACACAGAAATTGCATCGGAATTAAAACAAAAGGTACAATGCCGACTTAAGTACAAGAAAACTGACTCTTCTTACTGTCTATGATTTGAACCATTCATGTGACACTCGTTATAGATTCCGGTGCCTTACTTCAGGTTTACTGTATCCCTCTGACCTACGTATTGACGATGAAACACAGAAATTGCTTCGGAATTGAATACAAAAGGCACAATGCCAACTTAAGTACAAGATTACTGACTCTTCTCACTGTCTGTGGTTTGAACCATTCCTGATACACTAGTTATAGATTCCGATGCTTCACTTCAGGTTTACTGTATCCCTCGGACCTTCTTATTGACGATGAAACACAGAAATTGCATCGGAATTAAATATAAAATGCACAATGCCGACTTAAGTACAAGAAAACTGACTCTTCTTGCTGTCTATATTTTGAACCGTTCCTGTGACACTAGTTATAGATTCCGATGCTTCACTTCAGGTTTACTGTATCCCTCTGACCTTCTTATTGACGATGAAACACAGAAATTGCATCGGAATTAAATACAAAAGGCACAAGAAAGACTTAAGTACAAGGAAACTGACTTTTCTTACTATCCGTGTTTTGAACCATTCCTGTGACACTAGTTATAGATTCCGATGCTTCACTTCATGTTTACTGTATGCCTCTGACCATCTTAGTGACGATGAAACACAGAATTTGATTCGGAATTAAATACAAAAGGCACAATGCTGACTTAAGTGCAAGAAAACTGACTCTTCTTACTGTCTATGTTTTGAACCATTCCTGTGACACTAGTTATAGATGCCGATAATTCACTTCAGGTTTACTCTATGCCTCTGACTTTCTTATTGACTATGAAACACTGAAATTGCATCGGAATTAATTACAAGAGGCACAATGCCGACTTAACTACAAGAAGACTGACTCTTCTTACTGTCTACGTTTTGAACCATTCGTGTGACACTAGTTATAGATTCCGATGCTTCACTTGAGGTTTACTCTATCCCCATGACCTTCTTATTGACGATGAAACACTGTAATTGCATCGGAATTAAATACCATAGGCACAATGCAGACTTAAGTACAAGAAAACTGACTCCTCTTACTGTCTATGCTTTGAACCATTCCTGAGACACCAGTTGTAGATTCCGATGCTTCACGTCAGGTTTTCTGTATGCCTCTGACCTTCGTAGTGACGATGAAACACAGAAATTGCTTCGGAATTAAATACAAAAGGCACAATACCGACTTAAGTACAAGAAAACTGACTCTGCTTATTGTCTATGTATTGAACCATTTCTGTGACACTAGTTATAGATTCCGATGCTTCACTTCAGGTTTACTGTATCCCTCTGACCTTCTTATTGACGATGAAACACAGAAATTGCATTGGAATTAAATACAAAATGCACAATGCTGACTTAAGTACAAGAAAACTGACTCTTCTTACTGTCTATGCTTTGAACCATTCATGTGAGACTAGTTATGGATTCCGATGCTTCACTTCAGGTTTACTGTATCCCTCTGACCTTCTTTTTGACGATGAAACACAGAAATTGCATCGGAATTAAATACAAAAGGCACAATGCCGACTTAAGTACAAGGAAACTGACTCTTCTTACTGTCTATGTTTTGAACCATTCCTGTGACACTAGTTACAGATTCCGATGCTTCACTTCAGGGTTACTGTATCCCACTGACCTTCTTATTGACGATGAAACACAGAAATTGCATCGCAATTAAATACAGAAGGCACAATGCCGACTGAAGTACAAGAAAACTGACTCTTCTTACTGTCTATGTTTTGAACCATTCCTGGGACACTAGTTATAAATTTCCGATGCTTCACTTCAGGTTCACTGTATGCCTCTGACCTTCTTACTGACGATGAAACACAGAATTTGCTTCGTAATTAAATACAAAAGGCACAATGCCGATATAAGTACAAGATATCTGACTCTTCTTACTGTCTATGTTTTGAACCATTCCTGTGACACTAGTTATAGATTCCGATGCTTCACTTCTGGTTTACTGTTTCCCTCTGACCTTCTTATTGACGATGAAACACAGAAATTCCATTGGAATTAAATACAAAAGGCACAATCCTGACTTAAGTACAAGAAAACTGACTCTTCTTACTGTCTATGTTTTGAACCATTCCTGTGACACTAGTAACAGATTCCGATGCTTCACTTCAGGTTTACTGTATGCCTCTGACTTTTTTATTGACTGTGAAACACTGAAATTGCATCGGAATTAAATACAAAAGGCACAATGCCGACTTAAGTACAAGAAAACTGACTCTTGTTACTGTCTATGTTTTGAACCATTCCTGTGACACTAGTTATAGATTCCGATGCTTCACTTCAGGTTTACTGTGTCCCTCTGTCCTTCTTATTGACGATGAAACCCAGAAATTGCATCGGAATTAAATACAAAAGGCACAATGCGGACTTAAGTACAAGAAAACTGACTGTTCTTACTGTCTATGATTGAACCATTCCTGTGACACTAGTTATAGATTCCGATGCTTCACTTCAGGTTTACTGTTTCCCTCTGACATTCTTATTGACGATGAAACACAGAAATTGCATCGGAATTAAAACAAAAGGTACAATGCCGACTTAATTACAAGAAAACTGACTCTTCTTACTGTCTATGATTTGAACCATTCATGTGACACTCGTTATAGATTCCGGTGCCTTACTTCAGGTTTACTGTATCCCTCTGACCTACGTATTGACGATGAAACACAGAAATTGCTTCGGAATTGAATACAAAAGGCACAATGCCAACTTAAGTACAAGATTACTGACTCTTCTCACTGTCTGTGGTTTGAACCATTCCTGTTACACTAGTTATAGATTCCGATGCTTCACTTCAGGTTTACTGTATCCCTCGGACCTTCTTATTGACGATGAAACACAGAAATTGCATCGGAATTAAATATAAAATGCACAATGCCGACTTAAGTACAAGAAAACTGACTCTTCTTGCTGTCTATATTTTGAACCGTCCCTGTGACACTAGTTATAGATTCCGATGCTTCACTTCAGGTTTACTGTATCCCTCTGAAATTCTTATTGACGATGAAACACAGAAATTGCAGAGGAATTAAATACAGAAAGCACAAGAAGGACTTAAGTACAAGGAAACTGACTTTTCTTACTGTCCATGTTTTGAACCATTCCTTTGACACTAGTTATAGATTCCGATGCTTCACTTCATGTTTGCTGTATGCCTCTGACCTTCTTAGTGACGATGAAACACAGAATTTGCTTCGGAATTAAATACAAAAGCCACAATGCCGACTTAAGTGCTAGAAAACTGTCTCTTCTTACTGTCTATGTTTTGAACCATTCCTGTGACACTAGTTATAGATGCCGATAATTCACTTCAGGTTTACTGTATGCCTCTGGCTTTCTTATTGACTATGAAACACTGAAATTGCATCGGAATTAAATACAAGAGGCACAATGCCGACTTAACTACAAAAAGACTGACTCTTCTTACTGTCTATGTTTTGAACCATTCCTATGACACTACTTATAGATTCCGATGCTTCACTTCAGGTTTACTGTGTCCCTCTGTCCTTCTTATTGACGATGAAACACAGAAATTGCATCGGAATTAAATACAAAAGGCACAATGCGGACTTAAGTACAAGAAAACTGACTGTTCTTACTGTCTATGATTGAACCATTCCTGTGACACTAGTTATAGATTCCCATGCTTCATTTCAGGTTTACTGTATCCCTCTGACCTTCTTATTGACGATGAAACACAGAAATTGCATCGGAATTAAAACAAAAGGTACAATGCCGACTTAAGTACAAGAAAACTGACTCTTCTTACTGTCTATGATTTGAACCATTCATGTGACACTCGTTATAGATTCCGGTGCCTTACTTCAGGTTTACTGTATCCCTCTGACCTCCGTATTGACGATGAAACACAGAAATTGCTTCGGAATTGAATACAAAAGGCACAATGCCAACTTAAGTACAAGATTACTGACTCTTCTCACTGTCTGTGGTTTGAACCATTCCTGTTACACTAGTTATAGATTCCGATGCTTCACTTCAGGTTTACTGTATCCCTCGGACCTTCTTGTTGACGATGAAACACAGAAATTGCATCGGAATTAAATATAAAATGCACAATGCCGACTTAAGTACAAGAAAACTGACTCTTCTTGCTGTCTATATTTTGAACCGTCCCTGTGACACTAGTTACAGATACCGATGCTTTACTTCAGGTTTACTGTGTCCCTCTGACCATCTTATTGACGATGAAACACAGAAATTGCATGGGAATTAAATACAAAAGGCACAAGAAGGACTTAAGTACAAGGAAACTGACTTTTCTTACTATCCATGTTTTGAACCATTCCTGTGACACTAGTTATAGATTCCGATGCTTCACTTGAGGTTTACTGTATCCCTCTGACCTTCTTATTGACGATGAAACACAGAAATTGCATCGGAATTGAATACAAAAGGCACAATGCAGACTTAAGTACAAGAAAACTGACTCCTCTTATTGTCTATGCTTTGAACCATTCCTGTGACACCAGTTTTAGATTCCGATGCTTCACTTCAGGTTTTCTGTATGCCTCCGACCTTCTTAGTGACGATGAAACAGAGAATTTGCTTCGGAATTAAATACAAAAGGCACAATACCGACTTAAGTACAAGAAAACTGACTCTGCTTATTGTCTATGTATTGAAACATTTCTGTTACACTAGTTATAGATTCCGATGCTTCACTTCAGGTTTACGGTATCCCTCTGACCTTCTTAGTGACGATGAAACACAGAAATTGCATTGGAATTAAATACAAAAGGCACAATGCTGACTTAAGTACAAGAAAACTGACTCCTCTTACTGTCTATGTTTTGATCCATTCATGTGACACTAGTTATGGATTCCGATGTTTCACTTCAGGTTTACTGTATACCTCTGACCTTCTTTTTGACGATGAAACACAGAAATTGCATCGGAATTAAATACAAAAGGCACAATGCCGACTTAAGTACAAGGAAACTGACTCTTCTTACTGTCTATGGTTCAAATGGCTCTGAGCACTATGGGACACAACTGCTGTGGTCATAAGTCCCCTAGAACTTAGAACTACTTAAACCTAACTAACCTAAGGACAGCACACAACACCCACCCATCACGAGGCAGAGAAAATCCCTGACCCCGCCGCGAATCGAACCCGGGAACCCGGGCGTGGGAAGCGAGAACGCTACCGCACGACCACGAGATGTGGGCTTACTGTCTATGTTTTGAACCATTCCTGTGGCACTAGTTATAGATTCCAATGCTTCACTTCAGGGTTACTGTATCCCACTGACCTTCTTATTGACGATGAAACACAGAAATTGCATCGGAATTAAATACAAAAGGCACAATGCCGACTTAAGTACAAGAAAACTGACTCTTCTTACTGTCTATGTTTTGAACCATTCCTGTGACACTAGTAACAGATTCTAATGCTTCACTTCAGGTTTACTGTATGCCTCTGACTTTTTTATTGACTGTGAAACACTGAAATTGCATCGGAATTAAATACAAAAGGCACAATGCCGACTTAAGTACAAGAAAACTGACTCTTGTTACTGTCTATGTTTTGAACCATTCCTGTGACACTAGTTATAGATTCCGATGCTTCACTTCAGGTTTACTGTGTCCCTCTGTCCTTCTTATTGACGATGAAACCCAGAAATTGCATCGGAATTAAATACAAAAGGCACAATGCGGACTTAAGTACAAGAAAACTGACTGTTCTTACTGTCTATGATTGAACCATTCCTGTGACACTAGATATAGATTCCGATGCTTCACTTTAGGTTTACTGTTTCCCTCTGACATTCTTATTGACGATGAAACACAGAAATTGCATCGGAATTGAAACAAAAGGTACAATGCCGACTTAAGTACAAGAAAACTGACTCTTCTTACTGTCTATGATTTGAACCATTCATGTGACACTCGTTATAGATTCCGGTGCCTTACTTCAGGTTTACTGTATCCCTCTGACCTAAGTATTGACGATGAAACACAGAAATTGCTTCGGAATTGAATACAAAAGGCACAATGCCAACTTAAGTACAAGATTACTGACTCTTCTCACTGTCTGTGGTTTGAACCATTCCTGTTACACTAGTTATAGATTCCGATGCTTCACTTCAGGTTTACTGTATCCCTCGGACCTTCTTATTGACGATGAAACACAGAAATTGCATCGGAATTAAATATAAAATGCACAATGCCGACTTAAGTACAAGAAAACTGACTCCTCTTGCTGTCTATATTTTGAACCGTCCCTGTGACACTAGTTACAGATTCCGATGCTTCACTTCAGGTTTACTATATCCCTCTGACCTTCTTATTGACGATGAAACACAGAAATTGCATGGGAATTAAATACAGAAGGCACAAGAAGGACTTAAGTACAAGGAAACTGACTTTTCTTACTATCCATGTTTTGAACCATTCCTTTGACACTAGTTATAGATTCCGATGCTTCACTTCATGTTTACTGTATGCCTCTGACCTTCTTAGTGACGATGAAACACAGAATTTGCTTCGGAATTAAATACAAAAGGCACAATGCCGACTTAAGTGCTAGAAAACTGACTCTTCTTACTGTCTATGTTTTGAACCATTTCTGTGACACTAGTTATAGATGCCGATAATTCACTTCAGGTTTACTGTATGCCTCTGGCTTTCTTATTGACTATGAAACACTGAAATTGCATCGGAATTAAATACAAGAGGCACAATGCCGACTTAACTACAAAAAGACTGACTCTTCTTACTGTCTATGTTTTGAACCATTCCTATGACACTACTTATAGATTCCGATGCTTCACTTCAGGTTTACTGTGTCCCTCTGTCCTTCTTATTGACGATGAAACACATAATTTGCATCGGAATTAAATACAAAAGGCACAATGCGGACTTAAGTACAAGAAAACTGACTGTTCTTACTGTCTATGATTGAACCATTCCTGTGACACTAGTTATAGATTCCCATGCTTCATTTCAGGTTTACTGTATCCCTCTGACCTTCTTATTGACGATGAAACACAGAAATTGCATCGGAATTAAAACAAAAGGTACAATGCCGACTTAAGTACAAGAAAACTGACTCTTCTTACCGTCTATGATTTGAACCATTCATGTGACACTCGTTATAGATTCCGGTGCCTTACTTCAGGTTTACTGTATCCCTCTGACCTCCGTATTGACGATGAAACACAGAAATTGCTTCGGAATTGAATACAAAAGGCACAATGCCAACTTAAGTACAAGATTACTGACTCTTCTCACTGTCTGTGGTTTGAACCATTCCTGTTACACTAGTTATAGAATCCGATGCTTCACTTCAGGTTTACTGTATCCCTCGGACCTTCTTATTGACGATGAAACACAGAAATTGCATCGGAATTAAATATAAAATGCACAATGCCGACTTAAGTACAAGAAAACTGACTCTTCTTGCTGTCTATATTTTGAACCGTCCCTGTGACACTAGTTACAGATACCGATGCTTCACTTCAGGTTTACTGTGTCCCTCTGACCTTCTTATTGACGATGAAACACAGAAATTGCATGGGAATTAAATACAAAAGGCACAAGAAGGACTTAAGTACAAGGAAACTGACTTTTCTTACTATCCATGTTTTGAACCATTCCTGTGACACTAGTTATAGATTCCGATGCTTCACTTGAGGTTTACTGTATCCCTCTGACCTTCTTATTGACGATGAAACACAGAAATTGCATCGGAATTAAATACAAAAGGCACAATGCAGACTTAAGTACAAGAAAACTGACTCCTCTTATTGTCTATGCTTTGAACCATTCCTGTGACACCAGTTTTAGATTCCGATGCTTCACTTCAGGGTTACGGTATCCGTCTGACCTTCTTAGTGACGATGAAACACAGAAATTGCATTGGAATTAAATACAAAAGGCACAATGCTGACTTAAGTACAAGAAAACTGACTCCTCTTACTGTCTATGTTTTGATCCATTCATGTGACACTAGTTATAGATTCCGATGCTTCACTTGAGGTTTACTGTATCCCTCTGACCTTCTTAGTGACGATGAAACACGGAAATTGCATTGGAATTAAATACAAAAGGCACAATGCTGACTTAAGTACAAGAAAACTGACTCCTCTTACTGTCTATGTTTTGATCCATTCATGTGACACTAGTTATGGATTCCGATGCTTCACTTCAGGTTTACTGTATACCTCTGACCTTCTTTTTGACGATGAAACACAGAAATTGCATCGGAATTAAATACAAAAGGCACAATGCCGACTTAAGTACAAGGAAACTGACTCTTCTTACTGTCTATGGTTCAAATGGCTCTGAGCACTATGGGACACAACTGCTGTGGTCGTAAGTCCCCTAGAACTTAGAACTACTTAAACCTAACTAACCTAAGGACAGCACACAACACCCAGCCATCACGAGGCAGAGAAAATCCCTGACCCCGCCGCGAATCGAACCCGGGAACCCGGGCGTGGGAAGCGAGAACGCTACCGCACGACCACGAGATGCGGGCTTACTGTCTATGTTTTGAACCATTCCTGTGACACTAGTTATAGATTCCAATGCTTCACTTAAGGTTTACTGTATCCCACTGTCCTTCTTATTGACGATGAAACACAGAAATTGCATCGGAATTAAATACAAAAGGTACAATGCCGACTTAAGTACAAGAAAACTGACTATTCTTACTGTCTATGTTTTGAACCATTCCTGTGACACTAGTTATAGATTCCGATGCTTCACTTCAGGTTCACTGTATGCCACTGACCTTCTTAGTGACGATGAAACACAGAATTTGCTTCGGAATTAAATACAAAAGGCACAATGCCGACTTAAGTACAAGATAACAGACTCTTCTTACTGTCTATG
Organism: Schistocerca piceifrons; assembly: GCF_021461385.2. Classification (NCBI taxonomy): domain Eukaryota; kingdom Metazoa; phylum Arthropoda; class Insecta; order Orthoptera; family Acrididae; genus Schistocerca; species Schistocerca piceifrons. Next base: position 94,284 of record NW_025728373.1, on the reverse strand, counting down.
TTTTGAACCATTCATGTGAAACTCGTTATAGATTCCGATGCTTCACTTCAGGTTTACTGTATCCCTCTGACCTTTTTATTGACGATGAAACACAGAAATTGCATTGGAATTAAATACAAAAGGCACAATGCTGACTTAAGTACAAGAAAACTGACTCTTCTTACTGTCTATGTTTTGAACCATTCATGTGACACTAGCTATGGATTCCGATGCTTCACTTCAGGTTTACTGTATCCCTCTGACCTTCCTTATGAGGATGAAACACAGAAATTGCATCGGAATTAAATACAAAAGGCACAATGCCGACTTAAGTACAAGGAAACTGACTCTTCTTACTGTCTATGTTTTGAACCATTCCTGTGACACTAGTTATAGATTCCGATGCTTCACTTCAGGGTTACTGTATTCCACTGACCTTCCTATTGACGATGAAACACAGAAATTGCATCGGAATTAAATACAAAAGGCACAATGCCGAATTAAGTACAAGAAAACTGACTCTTCTGACTGTCTATGTTTTGAACAATTCCTGTGACACTAGTTATAGATTCCGATGCTTCACTTCAGGTTCACTGTATGAGTCTGACCTTCTTAGTGACGATGAAACACAGAATTTGCTTCGGAATTAAATACAAAAGGTACAATGCGACTTAAGTACAAGATAACTGACTCTTCTTACTGTCTATGTATTGAACCATTCCTGTGACAGTAGTTATAGATTCCGATGCTTCACTTCTGGTTTACTGTTTCCCTCCGACCTTCTTATTGACGATGAAACACAGAAATTCCATTGGAATTAAATACAAAAGGCACAAAGCTGACTTATGTACAAGAAAACTGACTTTTCTTACTGTCTATGTTTTGAACCATTCCTGTGACACTAGTTCTAGATTCCAATGCTTCACTTCAGGTTTACTGTATCCCTCTGACCTTCTTTTTACGATGAAACACAGAAATTGCATCGGAATTAAATACAAAAGGCACAATGCCGACTTAAGTACAAGAAAACTGACTCCTCTTACATTCTATGTTTGAACCATTGCTGCGACACTAGTTATAGATTCCGATGCTTCACTTCAGGTTTGCTGTATCCCTCGGACCTTCTTATTGACGATGAAACACAGAAATTGCATCGGATTTAAATACAAAAGGCACAATGCCGACTTAAGTACAAGAAAACTGACTCTTCTTACTGTCTATGTTTGAACCATTCCTGTGACACTAGTTATAGATTCCGGTGCTTCACTTCAGGTTCACTGTATCCCTCTGAAATTCTTATTGACGATGAAACACCGAAATTGCATCGGAATTAAATACAAAAGGCACAATGCCGACTTAAGTACAAGAAAACTGACTCTTCTTACTGTCTATGATTTGAACCATTCCTGTGACACTATTTATAGATGCTGATAATTCACTTCAGGTTTACTGTATGCCTCTGACTTTCTTATTGGCTATGAAACACTGAAATTGCATCGGAATTAAATACAAGAACCACAATGCCGACTTAACTACAAGAAGACTGACTCTTCTTACTGTCTACGTTTTGAACCATTCCTGTGACACTAGTTATAGATTCCGATGCTTCACTTGAGGTTTGCTTTATCCCTCTGACCTTCTTATTGACGATGAAACACAGAAATTGCATCGGAATTAAATACAGAAGGCACAATGCAGACTTAAGTAGAAGAAAACTGACTCCTCTTACTGTCTATGCTTTGAACCATTCCTGTGAGACCAGTTATAGATTCCGATGCTTCACTTCAGGTTTTCTGTATGCCTCTGACCTTCTTAGTGACGATGAAACACAGAATTTGCTTCGGAATTAAATACAAAGGCACAATACCGACTTAAGTACAAGAAAACTGACTCTGCTTATTGTCTATGTATTGAACCATTTTGTGACACTAGTTATAGATTCCGATGCTTCACTTCAGGTTTACTGTATCCCTCTGACCTTCTTATTGACGATGAAACACAGAAATTGCATTGGAATTAAATACAAAAGGCACAATGCTGACTTAAGTACAAGAAAACTGACTCTTCTTACTGTCTATGTTTTGAACCATTCATGTGACACTAGTTATGGATTCCGATGCTTCACTTCAGGTTTACTGTAGCACTCTGACCTTCTTTTTGACGATGAAACACAGAAATTGCATCGGAATTAAATACAAAAGGCACAATGCCGACTTAAGTACAAGGAAACTGACTCTTCTTACTGTCTATGTTTTGAACCATTCCTGTGACACTAGTTATAGATTCCGATGCTTCACTTCAGGGTTACTGTATCCCACTGACCTTCTTATTGACGATGAAACACAGAAATTGCATCGCAATTAAATACAGAAGGCACAATGCAGAGTTAAGTACAAGAAAACTGACTCTTCTTACTGTCTATGTTTTGAACCATTCCTGTGACACTAGTTATAGATTCCGATGCTTCAATCAGAATTACTGTATGCCTCTGACCTTCTTATAGACTATGAAACACTGAAATTGCATCGGAATTGAATACAAAAGGCACAATGCCGACTTAAGTACAAGAATATTGACTCTTCTTACTGTCTATATTTTAAACCATTCCTGTGACACTAGTTATAGATTCCGATGCTGCACTTATGGTTTACTGTATCCCACTGACTTTGTTATTGACGATGAAACACAGAAATTGTATCGTAATTAAATGCAAAAGGCACAATGCTGTACTTAAGTACTAGAAAACTGACTCTTCTCACTGTCTATGTTTTGAACCATTCATGTGACACTAGTTATAGATTCCGATGCTGCACTTCAGGTTTACTGTATCCCTCTGACCTTCTAATTGACAATGAAACACAGAAATTGCATCGGAATTAAATACAAGAGGCACAATGCAAACTTAAGTACAAGAAAACTGACTTTTCTTACAGTGTATGTTTTGAACCATTCCTGTGACACTACTTATAGATTCCGATGCTTCACTTCAGGTTTACTGAATCCCTCTGACCCTCCTATTGACGATGAAACACAGAAATTGCATCGGAATTAAATACAAAAGGCACAATGCCGACTTAAGTACAATAAAACTGACTCTTCTTACTCCCTATGTTTTGAACCATTCCTGTGACACTAGTTATAGATTCTGATGCTTCACTTCAGGTTTACTGTATCCCTCTGACCTCCTTATTGACGATGAAACACAGAAATTGCATCGGAATTAAATACAAGAGGCACAATGCAAACTTAAGTACAAGAAAACTGACTTTTCTTACAGTGTATGTTTTGAACCATTCCTGTGACACTACTTATAGATTCCGATGCTTCACTTCAGGTTTACTGTGTCCCTCTGTCCTTCTTATTGACGATGAAACACAGAAATTGCATCGGAATTAAATACAAAAGGCACAATGCCGACTTAAGTACAATAAAACTGACTGTTCTAACTGCCTATGATTTGAACCATTCCTGTGACACTAGTTATAGATTCCGATGCTTCACTTCCGGTTTACTGTCTCCCTCTGACCTTCTTATTAACGATGAAACACAGAAATTGCATCGGAATTAAAACAAAAGGTACAATGCCGACTTAAGTACAAGAAAACTGACTCTTCTTACTGTCTATGATTTGAACCATTCATGTGACACTCGTTATAGATTCCGGTGCCTTACTTCAGGTTTACTGTATCCCTCGGACCTCCGTATTGACGATGAAACACAGAAATTGCTTCGGAATTGAATACAAAAGGCACAATGCCGACTTATGTACAAGATTACTGACTCTTCTCACTGTCTGTGGTTTGAACCATTCCTGTTACACTAGTTATAGATTCCGATGCTTCACTTCAGGTCTACTGTATCCCACGGACCTTCTTAATGACGATGAAACACAGAAATTGCATCGGAATTAAATACAAAATGCACAATGCCGACTTAAGTACAAGAAAACTGACTCTTCTTGCTGTCTATATTTTGAACCGTTCCTGTGACACTAGTTATAGATTCCGATGCTTCACTTCAGGTTTACTGTACCCTCTGACCTTCTTATTGACGATGAAACACAGAAATTGCGTCGGAATTAAATACAAAAGGCACAAGAAAGACTTAAGTACAAGGAAACTGACTTTTCTTACTATCCATGTTTTGAACCATTCCTGTGACACTAGTTATAGATTCCGATGCTTCACTTCATGTTTACTGTATGCCTCTGACCATCTTAGTGACGATGAAACACAGAATTTGCTTCGGAATTAAATACAAAAGGCACAATGCGGACTTAAGTACAAGAAAACTGACTCTTCTTACTGTCTATGTTTTGAACCATTCCTGTGACACTAGTTATAGTTGCCGATAATTCACTTCAGGTTTGCTGTATGCCTCTGACTTTCTTATTGACTATGAAACACTGAAATTGCATCGGAATTAACTACAAGAGGCACAATGCCGACTTAACTACAAGAAGACTGACTCTTCTTACTGTCTACGTTTTGAACCATTCGTGTTACACTAGTTATAGATTCCGATGCTTCACTTGAGGTTTACTGTATCCCTCTGACCTTCTTATTGACGATGAAACACTCTAATTGCATCGGAATTAAATACCAAAGGCACAATGCAGACTTAAGTACAAGAAAACTGACTCCTCTTACTGTCTATGCTTTGAACCATTCCTGAGACTCCAGTTATAGGTTCCGATGCTTCACTTCAGGTTTTCCGTATGCCTCTGACCTTCTTAGTGACGATGAAACCCAGAAATTGCATCGGAATTAAATACAAAAGGCACAATGCGGACTTAAGTACAAGAAAACTGACTGTTCTTACTGTCTATGATTGAACCATTCCTGTGACACTAGTTATAGATTCCGATGCTTCACTTTAGGTTTACTGTTTCCCTCTGACATTCTTATTGACGATGAAACACAGAAATTGCATCGGAATTAAAACAAAAGGTACAATGCCGACTTAAGTACAAGAAAACTGACTCTTCTTACTGTCTATGATTTGAACCATTCATGTGACACTCGTTATAGATTCCGGTGCCTTACTTCAGGTTTACTGTATCCCTCTGACCTAAGTATTGACGATGAAACACAGAAATTGCTTCGGAATTGAATACAAAAGGCACAATGCCAACTTAAGTACAAGATTACTGACTCTTCTCACTGTCTGTGGTTTGAACCATTCCTGTTACACTAGTTATAGATTCCGATGCTTCACTTCAGGTTTACTGTATCCCTCGGACCTTCTTATTGACGATGAAACACAGAAATTGCATCGGAATTAAATATAAAATGCACAATGCCGACTTAAGTACAAGAAAACTGACTCTTCTTGCTGTCTATATTTTGAACCGTCCCTGTGACACTAGTTATAGATTCCGATGCTTCACTTCAGGTTTACTATATCCCCCTGACCTTCTTATTGACGATGAAACACAGAAATTGCATGGGAATTAAATACAGAAGGCACAAGAAGGACTTAAGTACAAGGAAACTGACTTTTCTTACTATCCATGTTTTGAACCATTCCTTTGACACTAGTTATAGATTCCGATGCTTCACTTCATGTTTACTGTATGCCTCTGACCTTCTTAGTGACGATGAAACACAGAATTTGCTTCGGAATTAAATACAAAAGGCACAATGCCGACTTAAGTGCTAGAAAACTGACTCTTCTTACTGTCTATGTTTTGAACCATTCCTGTGACACTAGTTATAGATGCCGATAATTCACTTCAGGTTTACTGTATGCCTCTGGCTTTCTTATTGACTATGAAACACTGAAATTGAATCGGAATTAAATACAAGAGGCACAATGCCGACTTAACTACAAAAAGACTGACTCTTCTTACTGTCTATGTTTTGAACCATTCCTATGACACTACTTATAGATTCCGATGCTTCACTTCAGGTTTACTGTGTCCCTCTGTCCTTCTTATTGACGATGAAACACATAATTTGCATCGGAATTAAATACAAAAGGCACAATGCGGACTTAAGTACAAGAAAACTGACTGTTCTTACTGTCTACGATTGAACCATTCCTGTGACACTAGTTATAGATTCCCATGCTTCATTTCAGGTTTACTGTATCCCTCTGACCTTCTTATTGACGATGAAACACAGAAATTGCATCGGAATTAAAACAAAAGGTACAATGCCGACTTAAGTACAAGAAAACTGACTCTTCTTACTGTCTATGATTTGAACCATTCATGTGACACTCGTTATAGATTCCGGTGCCTTACTTCAGGTTTACTGTATCCCTCTGACCTCCGTATTGACGATGAAACACAGAAATTGCTTCGGAATTGAATACAAAAGGCACAATGCCAACTTAAGTACAAGATTACTGACTCTTCTCACTGTCTGTGGTTTGAACCATTCCTGTTACACTAGTTATAGATTCCGATGCTTCACTTCAGGTTTACTGTATCCCTCGGACCGTCTTATTGACGATGAAACACAGAAATTGCATCGGAATTAAATATAAAATGCACAATGCCGACTTAAGTACAAGAAAACTGACTCTTCTTGCTGTCTATATTTTGAACCGTCCCTGTGACACTAGTTACAGATACCGATGCTTCACTTCAGGTTTACTGTGTCCCTCTGACCTTCTTATTGACGATGAAACACAGAAATTGCATGGGAATTAAATACAAAAGGCACAAGAAGGACTTAAGTACAAGGAAACTGACTTTTCTTACTATCCATGTTTTGAACCATTCCTGTGACACTAGTTATAGATTCCGATGCTTCACTTGAGGTTTACTGTATCCCTCTGACCTTCTTATTGACGATGAAACACAGAAATTGCATCGGAATTAAATACAAAAGGCACAATGCAGACTTAAGTACAAGAAAACTGACTCCTCTTATTGTCTATGCTTTGAACCATTCCTGTGACACCAGTTTTAGATTCCGTTGCTTCACTTCAGGGTTACGGTATCCCTCTGACCTTCTTAGTGACGATGAAACACAGAAATTGCATTGGAATTAAATACAAAAGGCACAATGCTGACTTAAGTACAAGAAAACTGACTCCTCTTACTGTCTATGTTTTGATCCATTCATGTGACACTAGTTATGGATTCCGATGCTTCACTTCAGGTTTACTGTATACCTCTGACCTTCTTTTTGACGATGAAACACAGAAATTGCATCGGAATTAAATACAAAAGGCACAATGCCGACTTAAGTACAAGGAAACTGACTCTTCTTACTGTCTATATTCAAATGGCTCTGAGCACTATGGGACACAACTGCTGTGGTCGTAAGTCCCCTAGAACTTAGAACTACTTAAACCTAACTAACCTAAGGACAGCACACAACACCCAGCCATCACGAGGCAGAGAAAATCCCTGACCCCGCCGCGAATCGAACCCGGGAACCCGGGCGTGGGAAGCGAGAACGCTACCGCACGACCACGAGATGCGGGCTTACTGTCTATGTTTGAACCATTCCTGTGACACTAGTTATAGATTCCAATGCTTCACTTCAGGGTTACTGTATCCCACTGACCTTCTTATTGACGATGAAACACAGAAATTGCATCGGAATTAAATACAAAAGGTACAATGCCGACTTAAGTACAAGAAAACTGACTATTCTTACTGTCTATGTTTTGAACCATTCCTGTGACACTAGTTATAGATTCCGATGCTTCACTTCAGGTTCACTGTATGCCACTGACCTTCTTAGTGACGATGAAACACAGAATTTGCTTCGGAATTAAATACAAAAGGCACAATGCCGACTTAAGTACAAGATAACAGACTCTTCTTACTGTCTATGTTTTGAACCATTCCTGTGACACTAGTTATAGATTCCGATGCTTCACTTCTGGTTTACTGTTTCCCTCTGACCTTCTTATTGACGATGAAACACAGTAATTCCATTGGAATTTAATACAAAAGGCACAATACTGACTTAAGTACAAGAAAGCTGACTCTTCTTACTGTCTATGTTTTTGAACCATTCCTGTGACACTAGTTATAGATTCCGATGCTTCACTTCAGGTTTACTGTATCCCTCTGACCTTCTTATTGACGATGAAACACAGAAATTGCATCGGAATTAAAACAAAAGGTACAATGCCGACTTAAGTACAAGAAAACTGACCCTTCTTACTGTCTATAATTTGAACCATTCATGTGAAACTCGTTATAGATTCCGGTGCCTTACTTCAGGTTTACTGTATCCCTCTGACCTCCGTATTGACGATGAAACACAGAAATTGCTTCGGAATTGAATACAAAAGGCACAATGCCGACTTAAGTACAAGATTACTGACTCTTCTCACTGTCTGTGGTTTGAACCATTCCTGTTACACTAGTTATAGATTCCGATGCTTCACTTCTGGTTTACTGTATCCCTCTGACCTTTTTATTGACGATGAAACACAGAAATTGCATTGGAATTAAATACAAAAGGCACAATGCTGACTTAAGTACAAGAAAACTGACTCTTCTTACTGTCTATGTTTAAACCATTCATGTGACACTAGCTATGGATTCCGATGCTTCACTTCAGGTTTACTGTATCCCTCTGACCTTCCTTATGACGATGAAACACAGAAATTGCATCGGAATTAAATACAAAAGGCACAATGCCGAATTAAGTACAAGAAAACTGACTCTTCTGACTGTCTATGTTTTGAACAATTCCTGTGACACTAGTTATAGATTCCGATGCTTCACTTCAGGTTCACTGTATGCCTCTGACCTTCTTAGTGACGATGAAACACAGAATTTGCTTCGGAATTAAATACAAAAGGTACAATGCCGACTTAAGTACAAGATAACTGACTTTTCTTACTGTCTATGTTTTGAACCATTCCTGTGACAGTAGTTATAGATTCCGATGCTTCACTTCTGGTTTACCGTTTCCCTCCGACCTTCTTATTGACGATGAAACACAGAAATTCCATTGGAATTAAATACAAAAGGCACAATGCTGACTTATGTACAAGAAAACTGACTTTTCTTACTGTCTATGTTTTGAACCACTCCTGTGACACTAGTTCTAGATTCCGATGCTTCACTTCAGGTTTACTGTATCCCTCTGACCTTCTTTTTACGATGAAACACAGAAATTGCATCGGAATTAAATACAAAAGGCACAATGCCGACTTAAGTACAAGAAAACTGACTCCTCTTACATTCTATGTTTGAACCATTGCTGCGACACTAGTTATAGATTCCGATGCTTCACTTCAGGTTTGCTGTATCCCTCGGACCTTCTTATTGACGATGAAACACAGAAATTGCATCGGATTTAAATACAAAAGGCACAATGCCGACTTAAGTACAAGAAAACTGACTCTTCTTACTGTCTATGTTTGAACCATTCCTGTGACACTAGTTATAGATTCCGGTGCTTCACTTCAGGTTCACTGTATCCCTCTGACGTTCTTATTGACGATGAAACACCGAAATTGCATCGGAATTAAATACAAAAGGCACAATGCCGACTTAAGTACAAGAAAACTGACTCTTCTTACTGTCTATGATTTGAACCATTCCTGTGACACTAGTTATAGATGCTGATAATTCACTTCAGGTTTACTGTATGCCTCTGACTTTCTTATTGGCTATGAAACACTGAAATTGCATCGGAATTAAATACAAGAACCACAATGCCGACTTAACTACAAGAAGACTGACTCTTCTTACTGTCTACGTTTTGAACCATTCCTGTGACACTAGTTATAGATTCCGATGCTTCACTTGAGGTTTGCTTTATCCCTCTGACCTTCTTATTGACGATGAAACACAGAAATTGCATCGGAATTAAATACAGAAGGCACAATGCAGACTTAAGTAGAAGAAAACTGACTCCTCTTACTGTCTATGCTTTGAACCATTCCTGTGAGACCAGTTATAGATTCCGATGCTTCACTTCAGGTTTTCTGTATGCCTCTGACCTTCTTAGTGACGATGAAACACAGAAATTGCATCGGAATTAAAAAAAAAAGCACAATGCCGACTTAAGTACAAGGAAACTGACTCTTCTTACTGTCTATGTTTTGAACCATTCCTGTGACACTAGTTATAGATTCCGATGCTTCACTTCAGGGTTACTGTATCCCACTGACCTTCTTATTGACGATGAAACACAGAAATTGCATCGCAATTAAATACAGAAGGCACAATGCAGAGTTAAGTACAAGAAAACTGACTCTTCTTACTGTCTATGTTTTGAACCATTCCTGTGACACTAGTTATAGATTCCGATGCTTCAATCAGAATTACTGTATGCCTCTGACCTTCTTATAGACTATGAAACACTGAAATTGCATCGGAATTGAATACAAAAGGCACAATGCCGACTTAAGTACAAGAATATTGACTCTTCTTACTGTCTATATTTTAAACCATTCCTGTGACACTAGTTATAGATTCCGATGCTGCACTTATGGTTTACTGTATCCCACTGACTTTGTTATTGACGATGAAACACAGAAATTGTATCGTAATTAAATGCAAAAGGCACAATGCTGTACTTAAGTACAAGAAAACTGACTCTTCTCACTGTCTATGTTTTGAACCATTCATGTGACACTAGTTATAGATTCCGATGCTGCACTTCAGGTTTACTGTATCCCTCTGACCTTCTAATTGACAATGAAACACAGAAATTGCATCGGAATTAAATACAAGAGGCACAATGCAAACTTAAGTACAAGAAAACTGACTTTTCTTACAGTGTATGTTTTGAACCATTCCTGTGACACTACTTATAGATTCCGATGCTTCACTTCAGGTTTACTGAATCCCTCTGACCTTCCTATTGACGATGAAACACAGAAATTGCATCGGAATTAAATACAAAAGGCACAATGCCGACTTAAGTACAATAAAACTGACTCTTCTTACTGCCTATGTTTTGAACCATTCCTGTGTCACTAGTTATAGATTCTGATGCTTCACTTCAGGTTTACTGTATCCCTCTGACCTCCTTATTGACGATGAAACACAGAAATTGCATCGGAATTAAATACAAGAGGCACAATGCAAACTTAAGTACAAGAAAACTGACTTTTCTTACTGTGTATGTTTTGAACCATTCCTGTGACACTACTTATAGATTCCGATGCTTCACTTCAGGTTTACTGTGTCCCTCTGTCCTTCTTATTGACGATGAAACACAGAAATTGCATCGGAATTAAATACAAAAGGCACAATGCCGACTTAAGTACAAGAAAACTGACTCTTCTTATTGTCTATGATTTGAATCATTCCTGTGACACTACTTATAGATTCCGATGCTTCACTTCAGGTTTACTGTGTCCCTCTGTCCTTCTTATTGTCGATGAAACACAGAAATTGCATCGGAATTAAATACAAAAGGCACAATGCCGACTTAAGTACAAGAAAACTGACTGTTCTTACTGCCTATGATTTGAACCATTCCTGTGACACTAGTTATAGTTTCCGATGCTTCACTTCCGGTTTACTGTCTCCCTCTGACCTTCTTATTAACGATGAAACACAGAAATTGCATCGGAATTAAAACAAAAGGTACAATGCCGACTTAAGTACAAGAAAACTGACTCTTCTTACTGTCTATGATTTGAACCATTCATGTGACACTCGTTATAGATTCCGGTGCCTTACTTCAGGTTTACTGTATCCCTCGGACCTCCGTATTGACGATGAAACACAGAAATTGCTTCGGAATTGAATACAAAAGGCACAATGCCGACTTAAGTACAAGATTACTGACTCTTCTCACTGTCTGTGGTTTGAACCATTCCTGTTACACTAGTTATAGATTCCGATGCTTCACTTCAGGTTTACTGTATCCCACGGACCTTCTTAATGACGATGAAACACAGAAATTGCATCGGAATTAAATACAAAATGCACAATGCCGACTTAAGTACAAGAAAACTGACTCTTCTTGCTGTCTATATTTTGAACCGTTCCTGTGACACTAGTTATAGATTCCGATGCTTCACTTCAGGTTTACTGTACCCTCTGACCTTCTTATTGACGATGAAACACAGAAATTGCGTCGGAATTAAATACAAAAGGCACAAGAAAGACTTAAGTACAAGGAAACTGACTTTTCTTACTATCCATGTTTTGAACCATTCCTGTGACACTAGTTATAGATTCCGATGCTTCACTTCATGTTTACTGTATGCCTCTGACCATCTTAGTGACGATGAAACACAGAATTTGCTTCGGAATTAAATACAAAAGGCACAATGCCGACTTAAGTACAAGAAAACTGACTCTTGTTACTGTCTATGTTTTGAACCATTCCTGTGACACTAGTTATAGATTCCGATGCTTCACTTCAGGTTTACTGTGTCCCTCTGTCCTTCTTATTGACGATGAAACACAGAAATTGCATCGGAATTAAATACAAAAGGCACAATGCGGACTTAAGTACAAGAAAACTGACTGTTCTTACTGTCTATGATTGAACCATTCCTGTGACACTAGTTATAGATTCCGATGCTTCACTTCAGGTTTACTGTATCCCTTTGACCTTCTTATTGACGATGAAACACAGAAATTGCATCAGAATTAAAACAAAAGGTACAATGCCGACTTAAGTACAAGAAAACTGACTCTTCTTACTGTCTATGATTTGAACCATTCATGTGACACTTGTTATAGATTCCGGTGCCTTACTTCAGGCTTACTGTATCCCTCTGACCTCCGTATTGACGATGAAACACAGAAATTGCTTCGGAATTGAATACAAAAGGCACAATGCAAACTGAAGTACAAGATTACTGACTCTTCTCACTGTCTGTGGTTTGAACCTTTCCTGTTACACTAGTTATAGATTCCGATGCTTCACTTCAGGTTTACTGTATCCCTCGGACCTTCTTATTGACGATGAAACACAGAAATTGCATCGGAATTAAATATAAAATGCACAATGCCGACTTAAGTACAAGAAAGCTGACTCTTCTTGCTGTCTATATTTTGAACCGTCCCTGTGACACTAGTTATAGATTCCGATGCTTCACTTCAGGTTTACTGTATCCCTCTGACCTTCTTATTGACGATGAAACACAGAAATAGCATGGGAATTAAATACAGAAGGCACAAGAAGGATTTAAGTACAAGGAAACTGACTTTTCTTACTATCCATGTTTTGAACCATTCCTTTGACACTAGTTATAGATTCCGATGCTTCACTTCATGTTTACTGTATGCCTCTGACCTTCTTAGTGACGATGAAACACAGAATTTGCTTCGGAATTAAATACAAAAGGCACAATGCCGACTTAAGTGCAAGAAAACTGACTCTTCTTACTGTCTATGTTTTGAACCATTCCTGTGACTCTAGTTATAGATGCCGATAATTCACTTCAGGTTTACTGTATGCCTCTGGCTTTCTTATTGACTATGAAAAACTGAAATTGCATCGGAATTAAATACAAGAGGCACAATGCCGACTTAACTACAAAAAGACTGACTCTTCTTACTGTCTATGTTTTGAACCATTCCTATGACACTACTTATAGATTCCGATGCTTCACTTCAGGTTTACTGTGTCCCTCTGTCCTTCTTATTGACGATGAAACACAGAAATTGCATCGGAATTAAATACAAAAGGCACAATGCGGACTTAAGTACAAGAGAACTGACTGTTCTTACTGTCTATGATTGAACCATTCCTGTGACACTAGTTATAGATTCCCATGCTTCATTTCAGGTTTACTGTATCCCTCTGACCTTCTTATTGACGATGAAACACAGAAATTGCATCGGAATTAAAACAAAAGGTACAATGCCGACTTAAGTACAAGAAAACTGACTCTTCTTACTGTCTATGATTTGAACCATTCATGTGACACTCGTTATAGATTCCGGTGCCTTACTTCAGGTTTACTGTATCCCTCTGACCTTCTTATTGACGATGAAACACAGAAATTGCATCGGAATTAAATATAAAATGCACAATGCCGACTTAAGTACAAGAAAACTGACTCTTCTTGCTGTCTATATTTTGAACCGTCCCTGTGACACAAGTTACAGAATCCGATGCTTCACTTCACGTTTACTGTATCCCTCTGACCTTCTGATTGACGATGAAACACAGAATTTGCATGGGAATTAAATACAAAAGGCACAAGAAGGACTTAAGTACAAGGAAACTGACTTTTCTTACTATCCATGTTTTGAACCATTCCTGTGACACTAGTTATAGATTCCGATGCTTCACTTCAGGTTTACTGTGTCCCTCTGTCCTTCTTATTGACGATGAAACACAGAAATTGCATCGGAATTAAATATAAATGGCACAATGCCGACTTAAGTACAAGAAAACTGACTCTTCTTACTGTCTATGATTTGAAGCATTCATGTGACACTCGTTATAGATTCCGGTGCCTTACTTCAGGTTTACTGTATCCCTCTGACCTCCGTATTGACGATGAAACACAGATATTGCTTCGGAATTGAATACAAAATGCACAATGCCGACTTAAGTACAAGATTACTGAATCTTCTCACTGTCTGTGGTTTGAACCATTCCTGTTACACTAGTTATAGATTCCGATGCTTCACTTCAGGTTTACTGTATCCCTCGGACCTTCTTATTGACGATGAAGCACAGAAAGTGCATCGGAATTAAATATAAAATGCACAATGCCGACTTAAGTACAAGAAAACTGACTCTTCTTACTGTCTATATTTTGAACCGGTCCTGTGACACTAGTTATAGATTCCGATGCTTCACTTCAGGTTTACTGTATCCCTCTGACCTTCTTATTGACGATGAAACACAGAAATTGCATCGGAATTAAATACAAAAGGCACAAGGAGGACTTAAGTACAAGGAAACTGACTTTTCTTACTATCCATGATTTGAACCATTCCTGTGACAGTAGTTATAGATTCCGATGCTTCACTTCATGTTTACTGTATGCCTCTGACCTTCGTAGTGAAAATGAAACACAGAGTTTGCTTCGGAATTAAATACAAAAGGCACAATGCCGACTTAAGTACAAGAAAACTGACTCTTCTTACTGTCTATGTTTTCAACCATTCCTGTGACACTAGTTACAGATGCCGATGCTTCACTTCAGGTTTACTGTATGCCTCTGACTTTATTATTGACTATGAAACACTGAAATTGCATCGGAATTAAATACAAGAGGCAAAATGCCGACTTAACTACAAGAGGACTGACTCTTCTTACTGTCTATGTTTTGAACCATTCCTGTGACACTAGTTATAGATTCCGATGCTTCTCTTGAGGTTTACTGTATCCCTCTGACCTTCTTATTGACGATGAAACACAGAAATTGCATCGGAATTAAATACAAAAGGCACAATGCCGACTTAAGTACAAGAAAACTGACTCCTCTTACTGTCTATGCTTTGAAACATTCCTGTGACACCAGTTATAGATTCCGATGCTTCACTTCAGGTTTACTGTATGCCTCTGACCTTCTTAGTGACGATGAAACACAGAATTTGCTTCGGAATTAAATACAAAAGGCACAATACAGACTTAAGTACAAGAAAACTGACTCTGCTTATTGTCTTTGTATTGAACCATTTCTGTGACACTAGTTATAGATTCCGATGCTTCACTTCAGGTTTACTGAATCCATCTGACCTTCTTATTGACGATGAAACACAGATATTGCATTGGAATTAAAATCAAAAGGCACAATGCTGACTTAAGTACAAGAAAACTGACTCTTCTCACTGTCTATGTTTGAACTATTCATGTGACACTAGTTATGGATTCCAATGCTTCACTTCAGGTTTACTGTATCCCTCTGACCTTCTTTATGACGATGAAACACAGAAATTGCATCGGAATTAAATACAAAAGGCACAATGCCGACTTACGTACAAGAAAACTGACTCTTCTTACTGTCTAAGTTTTGAACCAATCCTGTGACACTAATTATAGATTCCGATGCTTCACTTCAGGGTTACTGTATCCCTCTAACCTCCTTATTGACGATGAAACACAGAAATTGCATCGGAATTAAATACAAGAGGCACAATGCCGACTTAAGTACAAGAAAACTGTCTTTTCTAACAGTCTATGTTTTGAACTATTCCTGTGACACTACTTATAGATTCCGATGCTTCACTTCAGGTTTACTGTGTCCCTCTGTCCTTCTTATTGACGATGAAACACAGAAATTGCATCGGAATTAAATATAAAAGGCACAATGCCGACGTAAGTACAAGAAAACTGACTCTTCTTACTGTCTATGTTTTGAACCATTCCTGTGACACTACGTATTGATGCCGATGATTCACTTCAGGTTTACTGTATGCCTCTGACTTTCTTATTGACTATGAAACACTGAAATTGCATCGGAATTAAATACAAGAGGCCCAACGCCGACTTAACTACAAGAGGACTGACTCTTCTTACTGTCTATGTTTTGAACCATTCCTGTGACACTAGTTATAGATTCCGATGCTTCACTTGATGTTTACTGTGTCCCTCTGACCTTCTTATTGACGATGAAACACAGAAATTACATCGGAATTAAATACAAAAGGCACAATGCCGACTTAAGTACAAGAAAACTGACTCCTCTTACTGTCTATGCTTTGAACCATTCCTGTGACACCAGTTATAGATTCCGATGCTTCACTTCAGGTTTACTGTATGCCTCCTACCTTCTTAGTGACGATGAAACACAGAATTTGCTTCAGAATTAAATACAAAAGGCACAATACAGACTTAAGTACAAGAAAACTGACTCTGCTTATTGTCTATGTATTGAACCATTTCTGTGACACTAGTTATAGATTCCGATGCTTCACTTCAGGTTTACTGTATCCCTCTGACCTTCTTATTTACGATGAAACACAGAAATTGCATTGGAATTAAATACAAAAGGCACAATGCTGACTTAAGAACAAGAAAACTGACTCTTCTTACAGTCTATGTTTGAACCATTCATGTGACACTAGTTATGGATTCCAATGCTTCACTTCAGGTATACTGTATCCCTCTGACCTTCTTTATGACGATGAAACACAGAAATTGCATCGGAATTAAATACAAAAGGCACAATGCCGACTTAAGTACAAGAAAACTGACTCTTCTTACTGTCTATGTTTTGAACCATTCCTGTGACACTAGTTATGGATTCCGATGCTTCACTTCAGGTTTACTGTATCCCTCTGACCTTCTTTTTGACGATGAAACACAGAAATTGTATCGGAATTAAATACAAAAGGCACAATGCCGACTTAAGTACAAGAAAACTGACACTTCTTACTGTCTATGCTTTGAACCATTCCTGTGACACTTGTTATAGATTCCGATGCTTCACTTCAGGTTTGCTGTATCCCTCTGACCTTCTTATTGACGATGAAACACAGAAATTGCATCGGATTTAAATACAAAAGGCACAATGCCGACTTAAGTACAAGAAAACTGACTCTTCTTACTGTCTATGTTTGAACCACTCCTGTGACACTAGTTATAGATT
Organism: Schistocerca piceifrons; assembly: GCF_021461385.2. NCBI lineage: Eukaryota > Metazoa > Arthropoda > Insecta > Orthoptera > Acrididae > Schistocerca > Schistocerca piceifrons. The sequence goes on along the minus strand of NW_025728373.1, from coordinate 76,857 downwards.
CCGATGCTTCACTTCAGGTTCACTGTATCGCTCTGACCTTCTTATTGACGATGAAACACCGAAATTGAATCGGAATTAAATACAAAAGGCACAATGCCGACTTAAGTACAAGAAAACTGACTCTTCTTACTGTCTATGTTTGAACCATTCCTGTGACACTAGTTATAGATTCCGATGCTTCCCTTTAGGTTCACTGTATCCCTCTGACCTTCTTATTGAATATGAAAAACCGAAATTGCATCGGAATTAAATACAAAAGGCCAAATGCCGACTTAAGTACAAGAAAACTGACTCTTCTTAATGTCTATGTTTTGAACCATTCCTGTGACACTAGTAATAGATTCCGATGTTTCACTTCAGGTTTACTGTATGCCTCTGACTTTCTTATTGACTGTGAAACACTGAAATTGTATCGGAATTAAATACAAAAGGCACAATGCCGACTTAAGTACAAGAAAACTGACTCTTGTTACTGTCTATGTTTTGAACCATTCCTGGGACACTCGTTATAGATTCCGATGCTTCACGTCAGGTTTACTGTATCCCTCTGACCTTCTTATTGACGATGAAACACAGAAATAGCATGGGAATTAAATACAGAAGGCACAAGAAGGACTTAAGTACAAGGAAACTGACTTTTCTTACTATCCATGTTTTGAACCATTCCTTTGACACTAGTTATAGATTCCGATGCTTCACTTCATGTTTACTGTATGCCTCTGACCTTCTTAGTGACGATGAAACACAGAATTTGCTTCGGAATTAAATACAAAAGGCACAATGCCGACTTAAGTGCAAGAAAACTGACTCTTCTTACTGTCTATGTTTTGAACCATTCCTGTGACTCTAGTTATAGATGCCGATAATTCACTTCAGGTTTACTGTATGCCTCTGGCTTTCTTATTGACTATGAAAAACTGAAATTGCATCGGAATTAAATACAAGAGGCACAATGCCGACTTAACTACAAAAAGACTGACTCTTCTTACTGTCTATGTTTTGAACCATTCCTATGACACTACTTATAGATTCCGATGCTTCACTTCAGGTTTACTGTGTCCCTCTGTCCTTCTTATTGACGATGAAACACAGAAATTGCATCGGAATTAAATACAAAAGGCACAATGCGGACTTAAGTACAAGAGAACTGACTGTTCTTACTGTCTATGATTGAACCATTCCTGTGACACTAGTTATAGATTCCCATGCTTCATTTCAGGTTTACTGTATCCCTCTGACCTTCTTATTGACGATGAAACACAGAAATTGCATCGGAATTAAAACAAAAGGTACAATGCCGACTTAAGTACAAGAAAACTGACTCTTCTTACTGTCTATGATTTGAACCATTCATGTGACACTCGTTATAGATTCCGGTGCCTTACTTCAGGTTTACTGTATCCCTCTGACCTTCTTATTGACGATGAAACACAGAAATTGCATCGGAATTAAATATAAAATGCACAATGCCGACTTAAGTACAAGAAAACTGACTCTTCTTGCTGTCTATATTTTGAACCGTCCCTGTGACACAAGTTACAGAATCCGATGCTTCACTTCACGTTTACTGTATCCCTCTGACCTTCTGATTGACGATGAAACACAGAATTTGCATGGGAATTAAATACAAAAGGCACAAGAAGGACTTAAGTACAAGGAAACTGACTTTTCTTACTATCCATGTTTTGAACCATTCCTGTGACACTAGTTATAGATTCCGATGCTTCACTTCAGGTTTACTGTGTCCCTCTGTCCTTCTTATTGACGATGAAACACAGAAATTGCATCGGAATTAAATATAAATGGCACAATGCCGACTTAAGTACAAGAAAACTGACTCTTCTTACTGTCTATGATTTGAACCATTCATGTGACACTCGTTATAGATTCCGGTGCCTTACTTCAGGTTTACTGTATCCCTCTGACCTCCGTATTGACGATGAAACACAGATATTGCTTCGGAATTGAATACAAAATGCACAATGCCGACTTAAGTACAAGATTACTGAATCTTCTCACTGTCTGTGGTTTGAACCATTCCTGTTACACTAGTTATAGATTCCGATGCTTCACTTCAGGTTTACTGTATCCCTCGGACCTTCTTATTGACGATGAAGCACAGAAAGTGCATCGGAATTAAATATAAAATGCACAATGCCGACTTAAGTACAAGAAAACTGACTCTTCTTACTGTCTATATTTTGAACCGGTCCTGTGACACTAGTTATAGATTCCGATGCTTCACTTCAGGTTTACTGTATCCCTCTGACCTTCTTATTGACGATGAAACACAGAAATTGCATCGGAATTAAATACAAAAGGCACAAGGAGGACTTAAGTACAAGGAAACTGACTTTTCTTACTATCCATGATTTGAACCATTCCTGTGACAGTAGTTATAGATTCCGATGCTTCACTTCATGTTTACTGTATGCCTCTGACCTTCGTAGTGAAAATGAAACACAGAGTTTGCTTCGGAATTAAATACAAAAGGCACAATGCCGACTTAAGTACAAGAAAACTGACTCTTCTTACTGTCTATGTTTTCAACCATTCCTGTGACACTAGGTACAGATGCCGATGCTTCACTTCAGGTTTACTGTATGCCTCTGACTTTATTATTGACTATGAAACACTGAAATTGCATCGGAATTAAATACAAGAGGCAAAATGCCGACTTAACTACAAGAGGACTGACTCTTCTTACTGTCTATGTTTTGAACCATTCCTGTGACACTAGTTATAGATTCCGATGCTTCTCTTGAGGTTTACTGTATCCCTCTGACCTTCTTATTGACGATGAAACACAGAAATTGCATCGGAATTAAATACAAAAGGCACAATGCCGACTTAAGTACAAGAAAACTGACTCCTCTTACTGTCTATGCTTTGAAACATTCCTGTGACACCAGTTATAGATTCCGATGCTTCACTTCAGGTTTACTGTATGCCTCTGACCTTCTTAGTGACGATGAAACACAGAATTTGCTACGGAATTAAATACAAAAGGCACAATACAGACTTAAGTACAAGAAAACTGACTCTGCTTATTGTCTATGTATTGAACCATTTCTGTGACACTAGTTATAGATTCCGATGCTTCACTTCAGGTTTACTGAATCCATCTGACCTTCTTATTGACGATGAAACACAGATATTGCATTGGAATTAAAATCAAAAGGCACAATGCTGACTTAAGTACAAGAAAACTGACTCTTCTCACTGTCTATGTTTGAACTATTCATGTGACACTAGTTATGGATTCCAATGCTTCACTTCAGGTTTACTGTATCCCTCTGACCTTCTTTATGACGATGAAACACAGAAATTGCATCGGAATTAAATACAAAAGGCACAATGCCGACTTACGTACAAGAAAACTGACTCTTCTTACTGTCTAAGTTTTGAACCAATCCTGTGACACTAATTATAGATTCCGATGCTTCACTTCAGGGTTACTGTATCCCTCTAACCTCCTTATTGACGATGAAACACAGAAATTGCATCGGAATTAAATACAAGAGGCACAATGCCGACTTAAGTACAAGAAAACTGTCTTTTCTAACAGTCTATGTTTTGAACTATTCCTGTGACACTACTTATAGATTCCGATGCTTCACTTCAGGTTTACTGTGTCCCTCTGTCCTTCTTATTGACGATGAAACACAGAAATTGCATCGGAATTAAATATAAAAGGCACAATGCCGACGTAAGTACAAGAAAACTGACTCTTCTTACTGTCTATGTTTTGAACCATTCCTGTGACACTACGTATTGATGCCGATGATTCACTTCAGGTTTACTGTATGCCTCTGACTTTCTTATTGACTATGAAACACTGAAATTGCATCGGAATTAAATACAAGAGGCCCAACGCCGACTTAACTACAAGAGGACTGACTCTTCTTACTGTCTATGTTTTGAACCATTCCTGTGACACTAGTTATAGATTCCGATGCTTCACTTGATGTTTACTGTGTCCCTCTGACCTTCTTATTGACGATGAAACACAGAAATTACATCGGAATTAAATACAAAAGGCACAATGCCGACTTAAGTACAAGAAAACTGACTCCTCTTACTGTCTATGCTTTGAACCATTCCTGTGACACCAGTTATAGATTCCGATGCTTCACTTCAGGTTTACTGTATGCCTCCTACCTTCTTAGTGACGATGAAACACAGAATTTGCTTCAGAATTAAATACAAAAGGCACAATACAGACTTAAGTACAAGAAAACTGACTCTGCTTATTGTCTATGTATTGAACCATTTCTGTGACACTAGTTATAGATTCCGATGCTTCACTTCAGGTTTACTGTATCCCTCTGACCTTCTTATTGACGATGAAACACAGAAATTGCATTGGAATTAAATACAAAAGGCACAATGCTGACTTAAGAACAAGAAAACTGACTCTTCTTACAGTCTATGTTTGAACCATTCATGTGACACTAGTTATGGATTCCAATGCTTCACTTCAGGTATACTGTATCCCTCTGACCTTCTTTATGACGATGAAACACAGAAATTGCATCGGAATTAAATACAAAAGGCACAATGCCGACTTAAGTACAAGAAAACTGACTCTTCTTACTGTCTATGTTTTGAACCATTCCTGTGACACTAGTTATGGATTCCGATGCTTCACTTCAGGTTTACTGTATCCCTCTGACCTTCTTTTTGACGATGAAACACAGAAATTGTATCGGAATTAAATACAAAAGGCACAATGCCGACTTAAGTACAAGAAAACTGACACTTCTTACTGTCTATGCTTTGAACCATTCCTGTGACACTTGTTATAGATTCCGATGCTTCACTTCAGGTTTGCTGTATCCCTCTGACCTTCTTATTGACGATGAAACACAGAAATTGCATCGGATTTAAATACAAAAGGCACAATGCCGACTTAAGTACAAGAAAACTGACTCTTCTTACTGTCTATGTTTGAACCACTCCTGTGACACTAGTTATAGATTCCGATGCTTCACTTCAGGTTCACTGTATCGCTCTGACCTTCTTATTGACGATGAAACACCGAAATTGAATCGGAATTAAATACAAAAGGCACAATGCCGACTTAAGTACAAGAAAACTGACTCTTCTTACTGTCTATGTTTGAACCATTCCTGTGACACTAGTTATAGATTCCGATGCTTCCCTTTAGGTTCACTGTATCCCTCTGACCTTCTTATTGAATATGAAAAACCGAAATTGCATCGGAATTAAATACAAAAGGCCAAATGCCGACTTAAGTACAAGAAAACTGACTCTTCTTAATGTCTATGTTTTGAACCATTCCTGTGACACTAGTAATAGATTCCGATGTTTCACTTCAGGTTTACTGTATGCCTCTGACTTTCTTATTGACTGTGAAACACTGAAATTGTATCGGAATTAAATACAAAAGGCACAATGCCGACTTAAGTACAAGAAAACTGACTCTTGTTACTGTCTATGTTTTGAACCATTCCTGGGACACTCGTTATAGATTCCGATGCTTCACGTCAGGTTTACTGTATCCCTCTGACCTTCTTATTGACGATGAAACACAGAAATTGCATCGGAATTAAATACAAAAGGCACAATGCCGACTGAAGAACAAGAAAACTGTCTCTTCTTACTGTCTATGTTGTGAACAATTCATGTGACACTCGTTATAGATTCCGTTGCTCTACTTCAGGTTTACTGTATCTCTCTGACCTTCTTATTGACGATGAAACACAGAAATTGCTTCGGAATTAAATACAAAAGGCACAATGCCGACTTAAGTACGAGATAACCGACCCTTCTTACCGTCTGTGGTTTGAAACATTCCTGTTACACTAGTTATAGATTCCGATGCTTCACTTTAGGTTTACTGTATCCCTCTGACCTTAATATTGACGATGAAACACACAATTTGCAACGGAATTAAATACAAAATGCACAATGCCGACTTAAGTACAAGAAAATTGACTCTTCTTACTGTCTATGTTTTCAACCATTCCTGTGACACTAGTTATAGATTCCGATGCTTCACTTCAGGTTTACTGTATCCTTCTGAAGTCCTTATTGACGATGAATTACAGAAATTGCATCGGAACTAAATACAATAGGCACAATGCCGACTTAAGTACAAGATAACTGACTCTTCTTACTGTGTAAGTTTTGAACAATTCCTGTGACACTAGTTATAGAATCCTATACTTCATGTCAGGTTTACTGTATCCCTCTGACCTTCTTATTGACGATGAAACACAGAAACTGCATCAGAATTAAATACAAAAGGCACAATGCCGACTTAAGTACAAGAAAACTGACTCTTCTTACTGTCTATGTTTGAACCATTCCTGTGACACTGGTCATAGATTCCGATGCTTCACTTCAGATTTAGTGTACCCCTCTGACCTTCTTATTGACGATGAAACACAGAAATTGCATCGGAATTAAATAGAAGAGTCACAATGCCGACTTAAGTACAAGAAAACTGACTCTTCTTACTGTCTATGTCTTGAACTATTCCTGTGACACAAGTTATAGATTACGATGCTTCACTTTAGGTTTACTGTATCCCTCTGACCATCTTCTTGACGATGAAAAACAGATATTGCATCGGAAATAAATACAAAAGTCACTATGCCGACTTAATTACAAGAAAAATGACTCTTCTTACTGTCTATGTTTTGAACCATACCTGTGACATTAGTTACAGATTCCGATGCTTCACTTCAGGTATACTGTATACCTCTGACCTCCTTATTGACGATGAATCACAGAAATTGCATCGGAATTAAATACAAAAGGCACAATGCTGACTTAAGTACAAGAAAAATGACTCTTCTTACTGTCTTTGTTCTGAACCATTCATGTGACACTAGTTATAGTTTCCGATGCTTCACTTCAAGGTTACTGTATGCCTCAGACCTTCTTATTGACGATGAAACACAGAAATTGCATTGGAATAAAATACAAAAGGCACAATGCTGACTTAAGTACAGGAAAACTGACTCTTCTTACTGTCTATGTTTTGAACCATTCATGTGACAGTAGTTATGGATTCCGATGCTTCACTTCAGGTTTACTGTATCCCTCTGACCTTCTTTTTGACGATGAATCACAGAAATTACATCGGAATTAAATATAAAAGGTACAATGCCGATTTAATTACAAGAAAACTGACTCTTCTTACTGTCTATGTTTTGAACCATTACTGTGACACTAGTTTAAGATTCCGATGGTTCACTTCAGGGTTACTGTATCCCTCTGACCTTCTTATTGACGATGAAACACAGAAATTGCATCGGAATTAAATACATAAGGCACAATGCCGACTTAAGTACAAGAAAACTGACTCTTCTTACTGTCTATGTTTTGAACCATTCCTGTGACACTAGTTATAGATTGCGATGCTTCACTTCAGGTTCACTGTATCCCTCTGACCTTCTTATTGACGATGAAACACCGAAATTGCATCGGAATTAAATACAAAAGGCACAATGACGACTTAAGTACAAGAAAACTGACTCGTCATACTGTCTATGTTTTGAACCATTGATGTGACACTCGTTATTTATTCCGATGCTTTACTTCAGGTTTACTCTATCCCTCTGACCCTCTTATTGACGATGAAACACAGAAATTGCTTCGGAATTAAATACAAAAGGCACAATGCCGACTTAAGTACAAGATAACTGACTCTTCTTACTGTCAATGTTTTGAACCATTCCAGTGACACTAGTTATAGATTCCGATGCTTCACTTCAGGTTTACTGTATCCCTTCGACCTTCTTATAGACGATGAAACATAGAAATTGCATCGGAATTAAATACAAAATGCACAGTGCCGACTTAAGTACAAGAAAACTGACTCTTCTTACTGTCTATGTTTTGAACCATTCATGTGACACTCGTTATAGATTCCGATGCTTTACTTCAGGTCTACTGTATCCCTGTGACCTTCTTATTGACGATGAATCACAGTAATTACATCGGAATTAAATATAAAAGGTACAATGCCGATTTAAGTACAAGAAAACTGACTCGTCTTACTGTCTATGTTTTGAACCATTCCTGTGACACTAGTTATAGATTCCGATGCTTCACTTCAGGTTTACTGTATCCTTCTGAAGTTCTTATTGACGATGAAACACAGAAATTGCATCGGAATTAAATACAATAGGCACAATGCCGACTTAAGTACAAGATAACTGACTCTTCTTACTGTGTAAGTTTTGAACCGCTCCTGTGACACTAGTTATAGATTCCGATGCTTCACTTCAGGTTTACTGTATCCCTTCGACCTTCTTATAGACGATGAAACATAGAAATTGCATCGGAATTAAATACAAAATGCACAGTGCCGACTTAAGTACAAGAAAACTGACTCTTCTTACTGTCTATGTTGGAACCATTCCTGTGACACTAGTTATAGATTCCGATGCTTCACTTCAGGTTCACTGTATCGCTCTGACCTTCTTATTGACGATGAAACACCGAAATTGCATCGGAATTAAATACAAAAGGCACAATGCCGACTTAAGTACAAGAAAACTGACTCTTCTTACTGTCTATGTTTGAACCATTCCTGCGCCACTAGTTATAGATTCCGATGCTTCACTTTAGGTTCACTCTATCCCTCTGGCCTTCTTATTGACAATGAAACACCGAAATTGCATCGGAATTAAATACAAAAGGCACAATGACGACTTAAGTACAAGAAAACTGACTCGTCTTACTGTCTATGTTTTGAACCATTCATGTGACACTCGTTATAGATTCCGATGCTTTACTTCAGGTTTACTGTATCCCTCTGACCTTCTTATTGACGATGAAACACAGAAATTGCTTCGCAATTAAATACAAAATGCACAGTGCCGACTTAAGTACAAGAAAACTGACTCTTCTTACTGTCTATGTTTTGAACCATTCCTGTGACACTAGTTATAGATTCCGATGCTTCACTTCAGGTTTACTGGATCCCTCTGACCTTCTTATTGACGATGAATCACAGTAATTACATCGGAATTAAATATAAAAGGTACAATGCCGATTTAAGTACAAGAAAACTGACTCTTCTTACTGTCTATGTTTTGAACCATTACTGTGACACTAGTTATAGATTCCGATGCTTCACTTCAGGTTCACTGTATCCCTCTGACCTTCTTTTTGACGATGAAACACAGAAATTGTATCCTAATTAAATACAAAAGGCACAATTCCGACTTAAGTACAAGAAAACTGACTCTTCTTACTGTCTATGTTTTGAACCATTCCTGTGACACTAGTTATAGATTCCGATGCTTCAATTCAGGTTTACTGTATCCCTCCGACCTTCTTATAGACGATGAAACATAGAAATTGCATCGGAATTAAATAGAAAAGGCACAATGCCGACTTAAGTACAAGTAAACTGACTCTTCTTACTGTCTATGTTTTGAATCATTCCTGTGACACTAGTTATAGATTCCGATGCTTCACTTCACGTTTACTGGATCCCTCTGACCTTCTTATTGACGATGAAACACAGAAATTGCTTCGGAATTAAATACAAAAGCACAATGCCGACTTAAGTACAAGATAACTGACTCTTCTTACTGTCAATGTTTTGAACCATTCCTGTGACACTAGTTATAGATTCCGATGCTTCACTTCAGGTTTACTGTATCCCTTCGACCTTCTTATAGACGATGAAACATAGAAATTGCATCGGAATTAAATAGAAAAGGCACAAGGGAGACTTCAGTACAAGAAAACTGACTCTTCTTACTGTCTATGTTTTGAACCATTCCTGTGACACTAGTTATAGATTCCGATGCTTCACTTCAGGTTTACTGGATCCCTCTGACCTTCTTATTGACGATGAATCACAGTAATTACATCGGAATTAAATATAAAAGGTACAATGCCGATTTAAGTACAAGAAAACTGACTCTTCTTACTGTCTATGTTTTGAACCATTACTGTGACACTAGTTATAGATTCCGATGCTTCACTTCAGGTTCACTGTATCCCTCTGACCTTCTTTTTGACGATGAAACACAGAAATTGTATCCTAATTAAATACAAAGGCACAATTCCGACTTAAGTACAAGAAAACTGACTCTTCTTACTGTCTATGTTTTGAACCATTCCTGTGACACTAGTTATAGTTTCCGATGCTTCAATTCAGGTTTACTGTATCCCTCCGACCTTCTTATAGACGATGAAACACAGAAATTGCATCGGAATTAAATAGAAAAGGCACAATGCCGACTTAAGTACAAGTAAACTGACTCTTCTTACTGTCTATGTTTTGAATCATTCCTGTGACACTAGTTATGGATTCCGATGCTTCACTTCAGGTTTACTGGATCCCTCTGACCTTCTTATTGATGATGAAACACTGAAATTGCATCGGAATTAAATACAAAATGCACAGTGCCGACTTAAGTACAAGAAAACTGACTCTTCTTACTGTCTATGTTTTGAACCATTCATGTGACACTCGTTATAGATTCCGATGCTTTACTTCAGGTCTACTGTATCCCTGTGACCCTTTTATTGACGATGAAACACAGAAATTGCTTCGGAATTAATAACAAAAGGCACAATGCCGACTTAAGTACAAGAAAACTGACTCTTCTTACAGTCTATGTTTTGAACCATTCCTGTGACACTAGTTATAGATCCGATGCTCACATCAGGTTCACTGTATGCCTCTGACCTTCTTATTGACGATGAATCACAGTAATTACATCGGAATTAAATATAAAAGGTACAATGCCGATTTAAGTACAAGAAAACTGACACTTCTTACTGTCTATGTTTTGAACCATTACTGTGACATTAGTTATAGATTCCGATGCTTCACTTCAGGTTCACTGTATCCCTCTGACCTTCTTATTGATGATGAAACACTGAAATTGCATCGGAATTAAATACAAAATGCACAGTGCCGACTTAAGTACAAGAAAACTGACTCTTCTTACTGTCTATGTTTTGAACCATTCACGTGACACTCGTTATAGATTCCGATGCTTTACTTCAGGTCTACTGTATCCCTGTGACCCTTTTATTGACGATGAAACACAGAAATTGCTTCGGAATTAATAACAAAAGGCACAATGCCGACTTAAGTACAAGATAACTGACTCTTCTTACCATCTATGATTAGAACCATTCATGTGACACTACTTATAGATTCCGATGCTTCACTTCAGGTTTACTGTTTCCCTCTGACCTTCTTATTGACGATGAAACACAGAAATTGCATCGGAATTAAATACAAAATGCACAATGCCGACTTAAGTACAAGAAAACTGACTCTTCTTACTGTCTATGTTTTGAACCATTCCTGTGACACTAGTTATAGATTCCGATGCTTCAATTCAGGTTCACTGTATCCCTCTGACCTTCTTATTGATGATGAAACACTAAAATTGCATCGGAATTAAATACAAAAGGCACAATGCCGACTTAAGTACCAGAAAACTGACTCTTCTTACTGTCTATGCTTTGAACCATTCCTGTGAATCTTGATATGGATTCCGATGCTTCACTTCAAATTTATTGTATGCCTCTGACCTTCTTATTGACGATGAAACACAGAAATTGCATCGGAATTAAATACAAAAGGCACAATGCCCACTTAAGTACTAGAAAACTGACTCTTCTTACTGTCTATGTTTTGAACCATTCATGTGACACTCGTTATAGATTCCGATGCTTTACTTCAGGTTTACTGTATCCCTCTGAGCATTTTATTAACGATGAAACACAGAAATTGCTTCGGAATTAATAACAAAAGGCACAATGCCGACTTAAGTACAAGATAACTGACTCTTCTTACCGTCTTTGATTTGAACCATTCCTGTGACACTACTTATAGATTCCGATTCTTCACTTCCGGTTTACTGTTTCCCTCTGACCTTCTTATTGACGATGAATCACAGAAATTGCATCGGAATTAAATCGAAAAGGCACAATGCCGACTTAAGTACAAGAAAACTGACTCTTCTTACTGTCTATATTTGAACCATTCCTGTGACACTAGTTATAGATTCCGATGCTTCACTTCAGGTTTACTGTATCCCTCTGACCTTCTTATTGACGATGAAGTGGTTAGCTCACTGGACTCGCATTCCGGAGGACGACGGTTCAATCCCGTCTCCGGCCATCCTGATTTAGGTTTTCCGTGATTTCCCTAAATCGGTTCAGGCAAATGCCGGGATGGTTCCTTTGAAAGGGCACGGCCGATTTCCTTCCCCATCCTTCCCTCCCCCGAGCTTGCGCTCCGTCTCTAATGACCTCGTTTTCGACGGGACGTTAAACACTAATATCCTCCTCCTCCTCCTCCTTGACAATGAAACACAGAAATTGGATCGGAATTAAATACGAAAGTCACAATGCCGACTTAAGTGCAAGAAAACTGACTCTTCTTACTGTCTATGTTTTGAACCATTCCTGTGACACTAATTATAGACTCCAATGCTTCACTTCAGGTTTACTGAATCCCTCTGACCTTCTTATTGACGATGAAACACAGAAATAGAATCGGAATTAAATACAAAAGGCACAATGCCGACTTAAGTACAAGAAAACTGACTCTTCTTACTGCCTTGTTTTGAACCATTCCTGTGTCACTAGTTATAGATTCTGATGCTTCACTTCAGGTTTACTGTATCCCTCTGACCTCCTTATTGACGATGAAACACAGAAATTGCATCGGAATTAAATACAAGAGGCACAATGCCGACTTAAGTACAAGAAAACTGACTTTTCTTACAGTCAATGTTTTGAACCATTCCTGTGACACTACTTATTGATTCCGATGCTTCACTTCAGGTTTACTGTGTCCCTCTGTCCTTCTTATTGACGATGAAACACAGAAATTGCATCGGAATTAAATACAAAAGGCACAAGGCCGACTTAAGTACAAGAAAACTGACTCTTGTTACTGTCTATGATTTGAACCCTTCCTGTGACACTACTTATAGATTCCGATGCTTCACTTCAGGTTTACTGTGTCCCTCTGTCCTTCTTATTGACGATGAAACACAGAAATTGCATCGGAATTAAAACAAAATGTTCAACGCCGACTTAAGTACAAGGAAACTGACTCTTCTTACTGTCTATGATTTGAACCATTCATGTGACACTCGTTATAGATTCCGGTGCCTTACTTCTGGTTTACTGTATCACTCTGATCTCCGTATTGACGATGAAACACAGAAATTGCTTCGGAATTGAATACAAAATGCACAATGCCGACTTAAGTACAAGATTACTGACTCTTCTCACTGTCTGTGGTTTGAACCATTCCTGTTACACTAGTTATAGATACCGATGCTTCACTTCATGTTTACTGTATGTCCCTGACCTTCTTAGTGACGATGAAACACAGAGTTTGCTTCGGAATTAAATACAAAAGGCACAATGCCGACTTAAGTACAAGAAAACTGACTCTTCTTACAGTCTATGTTTTGAACCATTCCTGTGACACTAGTTATAGATCCGATGCTCACATCAGGTTCACTGTATGCCTCTGACCTTCTTATTGACGATGAAACACAGATATTGCATTGGAATTAAATACAAAAGGCACAATGCTGACTTAAGTACAAGAAAACTGACTCTTCTTACAGTCTATGTTTTGAACCATTCCTGTGACACTAGTTATAGATCCGATGCTCACATCAGGTTCACTGTATGCCTCTGACCTTCTTAGTGACGATGAAACACAGAATTTGCTTCGGAATTAAATACAAAAGGCACAATGCCGACTTAAGTACAAGAAAACTGACTCTTCTGACTGTCTATGTTTTCAACCAATCCTGTGACACTAGTTATAGATTCCGATGCTTCACTTCTGGTTTACTGTAACCCTCTGACCTTCTTATTGACGATGAAACACAGAAATTCCATTGGAATTAAATACAAACGGCACAATGCTGACTTAAGTACAAGAAAACTGACTCTTCTTACTGTCTATGTTTTGAACCATTCCTGTGACACTAGTTATGGATTCCGGTGCTTCACTTCAGGTTTACTGTATCCCTCTGACCTTCTTTTTGACGATGAAACACAGAAATTGCATCGGAATTAAATACAAAAGGCACAATGCCGACTTAAGTACAAGAAAACTGACTCTTCTTACTGTCTATGCTTTGAACCATTCCTGTGACACTAGTTATAGGTTCCGATGCTTCACTTCAGGTTTGCTGTAACCCTCTGACCTTCTTATTGACGATGAAACACAGAAATTGCATCGGTTTTAAGAACAAAAGGCACAATGCCGACTTAAGTACAAGAAAACTGACTCTTCTTACTGTCTATGTTTGAACCATTCCTGTGACACTAGTTATAGATTCCGATGCTTCACTTTAGGTTCACTGTATCGCTCTGACCTTCTTATTGACGATGAAACACCGAAATTGCATCGGAATTAAATACAAAAGGCACAATGCCGACTTAAGTACAAGAAAACTGACTCTTCTTACTGTCTATGTTTTGAACCATTCCTGTGACACTAGTTTATGATTCCGATGCTTCACTTCAGGTTTACTGTATCCCTCTGACCTTCGTATTGACGATGAAACACACAATTTGCCACGGAATTAAATACAAAATGCACAATGCCGACTTAAGTACAAGAAAATTGACTCTTCTTACTGTCTATGTTTTGAACCATTCCTGTGACACTAGTTATAGATTCCGATGCTTCACTTCAGGTTTACTGTATCCTTCTGAAGTTCTTATTGACGATGAAACGCAGAAATTGCATCGGAATTAAATACAATAGGCACAATGCCGACTTAAGTACAAGATAACTGACTCTTCTTACTGTGTAAGTTTTGAACCATTCCTGTGACACTAGTTATAGAATCCTATGCTTCACTTCAGGTTTACTGCATCCCTCTGACCTTCTTTTTGACGATGAAACACAGAAATTGCATCGGAATTAAATACAAAAGGCACAATGCCGACTTAAGTACAAGAAAACTGACTCTTCTTACTGTCTATGCTTTGAACCATTCCTGTGACACTAGTTATAGATTCCGATGCTTCACTTCAGGTTTGCTGTTTCCCTCTGACCTTCTTATTGACGATGAAACACAGAAATTGCATCGGATTTAAAAACAAAAGGCACAATGCCGACTTAAGTACAAGAAAACTGACTCTTCTTACTGTCTATGTTTGAACCATTCCTGTGACACTAGTTATAGATTCCGATGCTTCACTTCAGGTTCACTGTATCGCTCTGACCTTCTTATTGACGATGAAACACCGAAATTGCATCGGAATTAAATACAAAAGGCACAATGCCGACTTAAGTACAAGGAAACTGACTCTTCTTACTGTCTATGTTTGAACCATTCCTGTGCCACTAGTTATAGATTCCGATGCTTCACTTAAGGTTCACTCTATCCCTCTGGCCTTCTTATGGACAATGAAACACCGAAATTGCATCGAAATTAAATACAAAAGTAGTGGATTGCGGTGTGAGACTTGTTCGAAGTATTTTCACCGGGGGGAATGCAGTGGGGAAGCCAGTGGGCATTCTGGTGAGATCCTCTCCTGGAACTGCAGGTTATGTAGCAAGAGTAAGTTGATAGAGGAGCAGGAGCGTAAGATCTGTGCCCTTCAGGTGCAGTTGAAAAACGCACAGGAGGAGCTAGATAGGATGAGGAGGGAGAAGGGGGTTGGGGAATGGGAGCTGGCTGTTGGCAAGAGATCTGCTAGGAGAAGGAGATTTTCAGATAGTTTTACTATTGGTGTTTGTAATAGATATGACCAACTGTCAGAGTCTAGTGGAGAGGAATCTCTAGTAGCTGTAGATGTAGGAAGTATGCAGCAGACCTCAGCAGTTACGGTGGCTAGGACAGTTGCAAAGTCTAAGAGAAAGAGAAGGTTCTGCTGTTAGGTAGTTCTCATGGTAGAGGTGTAGGCCAGCAGTTGCAGGAAGTTTTGGGGAGTGAGTACCAGGTCACCAGCATTGTGAAGCCTAATGCAGGATTGGCTCAGGTGACTTTTAACATAGGGGGGTTATGTAGGGATTTTACTAAAGAGGATCAGGTAGTGATTGTGGGTGGGGCTGGTAATAGTATTGATAGGGATGGGAAGTATGACATAGATGGTGACCTGGAAAAGATAGCCACTCAGACTGGCAACACGAATGTGCATTTCGTGGAACTGTTTCAGCGTCACGATCGGCCTCATCTTAATATAGCCGTCAGGCGTAATAACATGAGACTTGGGGGTGCGCTGATGACAGAAGGCATGAGTCACATTTCAGTGGTGTCGGTGGAGTCTATCAGTAGGACGGGTTTCACTAGACATGGCCTGCACCTCAACAGGTATGGGAAGGCGAGGTTGGCAAAACTTATAGGTGACAGCATAGGTGGGGGTGGTGGGATCACTCATGGGAAAATTCCGGTAGTTGTGGGTGTTAGAGCTGTACCTTTTTTAGATTGAAGTCAGCTGATAGGTATTCCTGCTTAAGGGAAGTCTCTCTAACAAAGAAACCACTTTCTACAAAGCTTGGGTATCCGATTAATGAGGGAATTAGTATATTTCATCAAAATATACAAGGTATTCGAGATAAAGTTAGTGAACTGCTTATAGATGTTGACTCTGAAATTATTGGTATATCTGAACACTTCTTAAATAAGGAGATAATTCAGAGGCTTCCTTTACCAGGATACAGGTTGGCTGGCAGCTTTTCTAGGAGCTCTTTGCGGTGTGGGGGAGTAGCCATGTATGTGAGAAACGGTATCCCATTTGAGTCAATTGATGTTTCAAAGTACTGCACTGAAAAGGTGTTTGAATGTTGTGCAGGTGTGGTTAAATTTAGTGGAGCTAAACTTCTTACTGTTGTTATTTATAGATCCCCAGACTCCGATTTCACAACATTTTTGCTAAAGCTAGAGGAGGTTCTTGGTTCACTTTATAGGAAATACAAAAAGTTAGTTATATGTGGTGACTTCAATATTAATTGTATAAGTGATTGTGCAAGGAAAAGGATGCTGGTAGACCTCCTTAATTCATATAATCTTATGCAAACCGTATTCTTTCCAACGAGAGTGCAAGGGAACAGTAGAACAACCATAGACAATATTTTTGTTCATTCGTCATTATTAGAAGGGCATTCTGTTAGCAAAAAGGTGAATGGCCTTTCAGATCATGATGCACAAATTTTAAGTCTAAAAGATTTTTGTGCTTCAACACATGTTAAATATAGTTACCAACTTTTTAGGAAAGCTGATCCAGTTGCTGTACAGACTTTTGTAAACCTTATCAAGGAACAAGATTGGCAAGATGTTTATAGTGCTGATACAGTAGACGATAAATATAATGCTTTCCTCAAGACTTTTCTCGTGCTCTTTGAAAGTTGCTTTCCGTTAGAACGTTTAAAACAGGGTACTAGCACAAACAGGCAGCCTGGGTGGCTGACTAAAGGGATAAGAATATCTTGTAGAACAAAGTGGCAATTATATCAAAACGTTAGAAACAGTCAAAATCTAAATGCAGCAGCCCATTACAAACAGTATTGTAAGGTGCTTAAAAAAGTTATTAGGAAGGCAAAAAGTATGTGGTATGCAGATAGAATAGCTAAGTCTCAGGATAAAATTAAAACCATATGGTCAGTCGTAAAGGAAGTGGCTGGTCTGCAGAGACAGGTCGAGGATATAGAATCAGTGCGTAGTGGGGATGTCCGTGTTGCTGATAAGTCGC
This sequence comes from Schistocerca piceifrons, assembly GCF_021461385.2. Classification (NCBI taxonomy): domain Eukaryota; kingdom Metazoa; phylum Arthropoda; class Insecta; order Orthoptera; family Acrididae; genus Schistocerca; species Schistocerca piceifrons. The sequence goes on along the minus strand of NW_025728373.1, from coordinate 59,160 downwards.
ATATATGTACAGTACTTAATAATCACTTTCTGAATATAGCAGGTGAACTAAATAGAAACCTAGTCCCAACAGGGAATCATATAGCGCTCTTAGAAAAAAGTGTTCCGAGACTGTTACCTGAAATGCTCCTCCATGATACTGACAAGAGGGAGATTGAGTTAATAATTAAATCACTAAAGACCAAGAACTCTCATGGATATGACGGGGTATCTAGCAGAATACTGAAGTATTGTTCCACGTATATTAGCTCAGTACTTAGCCATATCTGTAACTTTTCCTTTAGCAGTGGTCGGTTTCCTGACCGATTAAAGTACTCGGTAGTGAAGCCACTTTATAAAAAGGGAGACAGGGATAATGTTGACAATTATAGACCTATTTCTATGCCATCGGTGTTTGCTAAAGTTATCGAGAGGCTTGTATATACAAGGTTACTGCAGCATTTAAATTCACATAATTTGCTGTCAAATGTACAGTTTGGTTTTAGAAATGGCTTAACAAGTGAAAATGCTATATTCTCTTTTCTCTGTGAGGTTTTGGACGGATTAAATAAAAGGTTGAGAACGTTAGGTGTTTTCTTTGATTTAACGAAGGCTTTTGACTGTGTTGACCACAAAATATTACTGCAGAAGTTGGAACATTATGGAGTAAGGGGAGTAGCTTACAATTGGTTCGCCTCCTACTTTAAGAACAGAAAGCAGAAGGTAATCCTCCGCAATATTGAGAGTGGTAATGATGTTCAGTCCCAATGGGGCACTGTTAAATGGGGCGTTCCCCAAGGGTCGGTGCTGGGGCCACTGCTGTTCCTTATTTATGTAAATGATATGCCTTCTAGTATTACAGGTGATTCAAAAATATTTCTGTTTGCTGATGACACCACCTTGGTAGTGAAGGATCTTGTGTGTAATATTGAAACATTATCAAATAATGTAGTTCATGAAGTAAGTTCGTGGCTTGTGGAAATAATTTGATGCTAAATCACAGTAAGACTCAGTTTTTACAGTTTCTAACCCACAATTCAACAAGAACTGACATTTTAATCAGACAGAATGGGCATGTTATAAGCGAGACGGAACAGTTCAAGTTCCTAGGCGTACGGATAGATAGTAAGCTGTTGTGGAAAGCCCATGTTCAGGATCTTGTTCAGAAACTAAATGCCGCTTTATTTACCATTAGAACAGTATCTGAAATAAGTGACATTTCAACACGAAAAGTAGTATACTTCGCATATTTTCATACGCTTATGTCATATGGTATTATTTTTTGGGGTAATTCTTCTGATTCAAAAAGGGTATTTTTGGCTCAAAAACGGGCTGTTCGAGCTATGTATGGTGTAAGTTCGAAAACCTCTTGTCGACCCCTATTCAATAGTCTGGGAATTTTGACATTGCCCTCACAATATGTATTTTCTTTAATGTCGTTTGTTGTTAGCAATATTAGCTTATTCCCAAGAGTTAGCAGCTTTCACTCAGTTAATACTAGGCAGAAATCAAATCTGCATGTGGAATGCACTTCCTTGACTCTTGTGCAGAAAGGAGTGCAGTATTCTGCTGCATCCATTTTCAATAAGCTACCACAAGAACTCAAAAATCTTAGCAGTAGCCCAAACACTTTTAAGTCTAAACTGAAGAGTTTCCTCATGGCTCACTCCTTCTATTCTGTCGAGGAGCTCCTGGAAGAGATAAAAAATTAAGCAAATTCCAGTGTTACATTCTTGATTTTCTTTATTTAAACTAACGACTTGTTTCATTTTATGTGTTTCTACAATCGTGTTATAATTTCATGTATTGACTCGTTCCATGACCATGGAGACTTCTCCTAAATGTGGTCCCACGGAACAATAAATAAATAAATAAATAAATAAAATAAAAAAGGCCAAATGCCGACTTAAGTACAAGAAAACTGTCTCTTCTTACTGTCTATGTTGTGAACAATTCATGTGACACTCGTTATAGATTCAGTTGCTTTACTTCAGGTATACTGTATCCCTCTGACCTTCTTATTGACGATGAAACACAGAAATTGCTTCGGAATTAAATACAAAAGGCACAATGCCGACTTAAGTACGAGATAACTGACCCTTCTTACTGTCTGTGGTTTGAACCATTCCTGTTACGCTAGTTATAGATTCCGATGCTTCACTTCAGGTTTACTGTATCCCTCTGACCTTCCTATTGACGATGAAACACTGAAATTGCATCGGAATTAAATAGAAAAGGCACAATGCCGACCTAAGTACAAGAAAACTGACTCTTCTTAATGTCTATGTTTTGAACCATTCCTGTGACACTAGTTATTGATTCCGATGCTTCACTTCAGGTTTACTGTATCCTTCCGACCTTCTTATTGACGATGAAACACAGAAATTGCATCGGATTTAAATTCAAATGTCACAATGCCGACTTATGTAAAAGAAAACTAACTCTTCTAACTGTCTATGTTTGAACCGTTCCTGTTACACTAGTTATAGATTCCGATGCTTCACTTCAGGTTTACTGTATCCCTCTGACCTTCGTATTGACGATGAAACACACAAGTTGCAACGGAATTAAATACAAAATGCACAATGCCGACTTAAGTACAAGAAAATTGACTCTTCATATTGTCTATGTTTTGAACCATTCCAGTGACACTAGTTATAGATTCCGATGCTTCACTTCAGGTTTACTGTATCCTTCTGAAGTTCTTATTGACGATGAAACACAGAAATTGCATCGGAATTAAATACAATAGGCTCAATGCCGACTTAAGTACAAGATAACTGACTCTTCTTACTGTGTAAGTTTTGAACCATTCCTGTGACACTAGTTATAGAATCCTATGCTTCACTTCAGGTTTACTGTATCCCTCTGACCTTCTTATTGACGATGAAACACAGAAATTGCATCAGAATTAAATACAAAAGGCACAATGCCGACATAAGTACAAGAAAACTGACTCTTCTTACTGTCTATGTTTGAACCATTCCTGTGACACTAGTCATAGATTCCGATGCTTCACTTCAGGTTTACTGTATCCCTCTGACCTTCTTATTGACGATGAAACACAGAAATTACATCGGAATTAAATAGAAAAGTCACAATGCCGACCTAAGTACAAGAAAACTGACTCTTCTTAATGTCTATGTTTTGAACCATTCCTGTGACACTAGTTATTGATTCCGATGCTTCACTTCAGGTTTACTGTATCCCTCTGACCTTCTTATTGACGATGAATCACAGAAATTGCATCGGAATTAAATACAAAAGGCACAATGCTAACTTAAGTACAAGAAAAATGACTCTTCTTACTGTCTATGTTTTGAACCATTCACGTGACACTAGTTATAGATTCCGATGCTTCACTTTAAATTTACTGTATCCCTCTGACCTTCTTATTGACGATGAAACACAGAAATTGCATTGGAATTAAATACAAAAGGCACAATGCTGACTTAAGTACAAGAAAACTGACTCTTCTTACTGTCTATGTTTTGAACCATTCATGTGACAGTAGTTATGGATTCCGATGCTTCACTTCAGGTTTACTGTATCCCTCTGACCTTCTTTTTGACGATGAATCACAGAAATTACATCGGAATTAAATATAAAAGGTACAACGCCGATTTAAGTACAAGAAAACTGACTCTTCTTACTGTCTATGTTTTGAACCATTACTGTGACACTAGTTAAAGATTCCGATGGTTCACTTCAGGGTTACTGTATCCCTCTGACCTTCTTATTGACGATGAAACACAGAAATTGCATCGGAATTAAATACATAAGGCACAATGCCGACTTAAGTACAAGAAAACTGACTCTTCTTACTGTCTATGTTTTGAACCATTACTGTGACACTAGTTATAGATTCCGATGCTTCACTTCAGGTTCACTGTATCCCTCTGACCTTCTTATTGATGATGAAACACTGATATTGCATCGGAATTAAATACAAAATGCACAGTGCCGACTTAAGTACAAGAAAACTGTCTCTTCTTACTGTCTATGTTTTGAACCATTCATGTGACACTCGTTATAGATTCCAATGCTTTACTTCAGGTCTACTGTATCCCTCTGACCCTTTTATTGACGATGAAACACAGAAATTGCTTCGGAATTAAATACAAAATGCACAATGCCGACTTAAGTACAAGAAAACTGACTCTTCTTACTGTCTATGTTTTGAACCATTCCTGTGACACTAGTTATAGATTCCGATGCTTCACTTCAGGTTCACTGTATCCCTCTGACCTTCTTATTGATGATGAGACACTAAAATTGCATCGGAATTAAATACAAAATGCACAATGCCGACTTAAGTACAAGAAAACTGACTCTTCTTACTGTCTATGTTTTGAACCATTACTGTGACACTAGTTATAGATTCCGATGCTTCACTTCAGGTTCACTGTATCCCTCTGACCTTCTTATTGATGATGAAACACTGATATTGCATCGGAATTAAATACAAAATGCACAGTGCCGACTTAAGTACAAGAAAACTGACTCTTCTTACTGTCTATGTTTTGAACCATTCATGTGACACTCGTTATAGATTCCAATGCTTTACTTCAGGTCTACTGTATCCCTCTGACCCTTTTATTGACGATGAAACACAGAAATTGCTTCGGAATTAAATACAAAATGCACAATGCCGACTTAAGTACAAGAAAACTGACTCTTCTTACTGTCTATGTTTTGAACCATTCCTGTGACACTAGTTATAGATTCCGATGCTTCACTTCAGGTTCACTGTATCCCTCTGACCTTCTTATTGATGATGAGACACTAAAATTGCATCGGAATTAAATACAAAATGCACAATGCCGACTTAAGTACAAGAAAACTGACTCTTCTTACTGTCTATGTTTTGAACCATTCCTGTGACACTAGTTATAGATTCCGATGCTTCACTTCAGGTTCACTGTATCCCTCTGACCTTCTTATTGATGATGAGACACTAAAATTGCATCGGAATTAAATACAAAAGGCACAATGCAGACTTAAGTACCAGAAAACTGACTCTTCTTACTGTCTATGCTCTGAACCATTCCTGTGACACTTGTTATAGATTCCGATGCTTCACTTCAAATTTATTGTATGCCTCTGACCTTCTTATTGACGATGAAACACAGAAATTGCATCGGAATTAAATACAAAAGGCACAATGCCGACTTAAGTACAAGAAAACTGACTCTTCTTACTGTCTATGTTTTGAACCATTCATGTGACACTCGTTATAGATTCCGATGCTTTACTTCAGGTTTACTGTATCCCTCTGAGCATTTTATTAACGATGAAACACAGAAATTGCTTCGGAATTAATAACAAAAGGCACAATGCCGACTTAAGTACAAGATAACAGACTCTTTTTACCGTCTTTGATTTGAACCATTCCTGTGACACTACTTATAGATTCCGATTCTTCACTTCCGGTTTACTGTTTCCCTCTGACCTTCTTATTGACGATGAATCACAGAAATTGCATCGGAATTAAATCGATAAGGCACAATGCCGACTTAAGTACAAGAAAACTGACTCTTCTTACTGTCTATATTTGAACCATTCCTGTGACACTAGTTATAGATTCCGATGCTTCACTTCAGGTTTACTGTATCCCTCTGACCTTCTTATTGACGATGAAGTGATTAGCTCACTGGACTCGCATTCGGGAGGACGACGGTTCAATCCGGTCTCCGGCCATCCTGATTTAGGTTTTCCGTGATTTCCCTAAATCGGTTCAGGCAAATGCCGGGATGGTTCCTTTGAAAGGGCACGGCCGACTTCCTTCCCCATCCTTCCCTCCCCCGAGCTTGCGCTCCGTCTCTAATGACCTCGTTGTCGACGGGACGTTAAACACTAATATCCTCCTCCTCCTCCTCCTTGACAATGAAACACAGAAATTGGATCGGAATTAAATACGAAAGTCACAATGCCGACTTAAGTACAAGAAAACTGACTCTTCTTACTTGCTTGTTTTGAACCATTCCTGTGTCACTAGTTATAGATTCTGATGCTTCACTTCAGGTTTACTGTATCCCTCTGACCTCCTTATTGACGATGAATCACAGAAATTGCATCGGAATTAAATACAAGAGGCACAATGCCGACTTAAGTACAAGAAAACTGACTTTTCTTACAGTCAATGTTTTGAACCATTCCTGTGACACTACTTATTGATTCCGATGCTTCACTTCAGGTTTACTGTGTCCCTCTATCCTTCTTATTGACGATGAAACACAGAAATTGCATCGGAATTAAATACAAAAGGCACAAGGCCGACTTAAGTACAAGAAAACTGACTCTTGTTACTGTCTATGATTTGAACCATTCCTGTGACACTACTTATAGATTCCGATGCTTCACTTGAGGTTTACTGTGTCCCTCTGTCCTTCTTATTGACGATGAAACACAGAAACTGCATCGGAATTAAATACAAAAGGCACAATGCCGACTTAAGTACAAGAAAACTGACTCTTCTTACTGTCTATGATTTGAACCATTCCTGTGACACTAGTTATAGATTCCGATGCTTCACTTCGGGTTTACTGTATCCCTCTGACCTTCTTATTGACGGTGAAACACAGAAATTGCATCGGAATTAAAACAAAAGGTTCAACGCCAACTTAAGTACAAGAAAACTGACTCTTCTTACTGTCTATGATTTGAACCATTCATGTGACACTCGTTATAGATTCCGGTGCCTTACTTCTGGTTTACTGTATCACTCTGACCTCCGTATTGACGATGAAACACAGAAATTGCTTAGGAATTGAATACAAAATGCACAATGCCGACTTAAGTACAAGATTACTGACTCTTCTCACTGTCTGTGGTTTGAACCATCCCTGTTACACTAGTTATAGATTCCGATGCTTCACTTCATGTTTACTGTATGTCCCTGACCTTCTTAGTGACGATGAAACACAGAGTTTGCTTCGGAATTAAATACAAAAGGCACAATGCCGACTTAAGTACAGGAAAACTGACTCTTCTTACAGTCTATGTTTTGAAACATTCCTGTGACACTAGTTATAGATCCGATGCTCACATCAGGTTCACTGTGTGCCTCTGACCTTCTTATTGACGATGAAACACAGAAATTGCATTGGAATTAAATACAAAAGGCACAATGCTGACTTAAGTACAAGAAAACTGACTCTTCTTACAGTCTATGTTTTGAACCATTCCTGTGACACTAGTTATAGATCCGATGCTCACATCAGGTTCACTGTATGCCTCTGACCTTCTTAGTGACGATGAAACACAGAATTTGCTTCGGAATTAAATACAAAAGGCACAATGCCGACTTAAGTACAAGAAAACTGACTCTTCTTACTGTCTATGTTTTCAACCAATCCTGTGACACTAGTTATAGATTCCGATGCTTCACTTTTGGTTTACTGTATCCCTCTGACCCTCTTATTGACGATGAAACACAGAAATTAAATTGGAATTAAATACAAAAGGCACAATGCTGACTTAAGTACAAGAAAACTGACTCTTCTTACTGTCTATGTTTTGAACCATTCCTGTGACACTAGTTATGGATTCCGATGCTTCACTTCAGGTTTACTGTATCCCTCTGACATTCTTTTTGACGATGAAACACAGAAATTGCATCGGAATTAAATACAAAAGGCACAATGCCGACTTAAGTACAAGAAAACTGACTCTTCTTACTGTCTATGCTTTGAACCATTCCTGTGACACTAGTTATAGATTCCGATGCTTCACTTCAGGTTTGCTGTATCCCTCTGACCTTCTTATTGACGATGAAACACAGAAATTGCATCGGATTTAAAAACAAAAGGCACAATGCCGACTTAAGTACAAGAAAACTGACTCTTCTTACTGTCTATGTTTGAACCCTTCCTGTGACACTAGTTATAGATTCCGATGCTTCAATTTAGGTTCACTGTATCGCTCTGACCTTCTTATTGACGATGAAACACCGAAATTGCATCGGAATTAAATACAAGAGGCACAATGCCAACTTAAGTACAAGAAAACTGACTCTTCTTACTGTCTATGTTTTGAACCATTCCTGTGACACTAGTAATAGATTCCGATGTTTCACTTCAGGTTTACTGTATGACTCTGACTTTCTTATTGACTGTGAAACACTGAAATTGTATCGGAATTAAATATAAAAGGCACAATGCCGACTTAAGTACAAAAAAACTGACTCTTGTTACTGTCTATGTTTTGAACCATTCCTGGGACACTAGTTAGAGATTCCGATGCTTCACGTCAGGTTTACTGTATCCCTCTGACCTTCTTATTGACGATGAAACACAGAAATTGCATCGGAATTAAATACAAAAGGCACAATGCCGACTTAAGTACAAGAAAACTGTCTCTTCTTACTGTCTATGTTGTGAACAATTCATGTGACACTCGTTATAGATTCCGTTGCTTTACTTCAGGTTTACTGTATCCCTCTGACCTTCTTATTGACGATGAAACACAGAAATTGCTTCGGAATTAAATACAAAAGGCACAATGCCGACTTAAGTACGAGATAACTGACCCTTCTTACTGTCTGTGGTTTGAACCATTCCTGTTACGCTAGTTATAGATTCCGATGCTTCACTTCAGGTTTACTGTATCCCTCTGACCTTCCTATTGACGATGAAACACTGAAATTGCATCGGAATTAAATAGAAAAGGCACAATGCCGACCTAAGTACAAGAAAACTGACTCTTCTTAATGTCTATGTTTTGAACCATTCCTGCGGCACTAGTTATTGATTCCGATGCTTCACTTCAGGTTTACTGTATCCTTCCGACCTTCTTATTGACGATGAAACACAGAAATTGCATCGGATTTAAATACAAAAGTCACAATGCCGACTTAAGTAAAAGAAAACTAACTCTTCTAACTGTCTATGTTTGAACCGTTCCTGTTACACTAGTTATAGATTCCGATGCTTCACTTCAGGTTTACTGTATCCCTCTGACCTTCGTATTGACGATGAAACACACAATTTGCCACGGAATTAAATACAAAATGCACAATGCCGACTTAAGTACAAGAAAATTGACTCTTCTTACTGTCTATGTTTTGAACCATTCCTGTGACACTAGTTATAGATCCGATGCTCACATCAGGTTCACTGTATGCCTCTGACCTTCTTAGTGACGATGAAACACAGAATTTGCTTCGGAATTAAATACAAAAGGCACAATGCCGACTTAAGTACAAGAAAACTGACTCTTCTTACTGTCTATGTTTTGAACCATTCCTGTGACACTAGTTATAGATTCCGATGCTTCACTTCAGGTTTACTGGATCCCTCTGACCTTCTTATTGACGATGAATCACAGTAATTACATCGGAATTAAATATAAAAGGTACAATGCCGATTTAAGTACAAGAAAACTGACTCTTCTTACTGTCTATGTTTTGAACCGTTACTGTGACACTAGTTATAGATTCCGATGCTTCACTTCAGGTTCACTGTATCCCTCTGACCTTCTTATTGATGATGAAACACTGAAATTGCATCGGAATTAAATACAAAATGCACAGTGCCGACTTAAGTACAAGAAAACTGCCTCTTCTTACTGTCTATGTTTTGAACCATTCCTGTGACACTACTTATAGATTCCGATTCTTCACTTCCGGTTTACTGTTTCCCTCTGACCTTCTTATTGACGATGAATCACAGAAATTGCATCGGAATTAAATCGAAAAGGCACAATGCCGACTTAAGTACAAGATAACTGACTCTTCTTACCATCTATGATTAGAACCATTCATGTGACACTACTTATAGATTCCGATGCTTCACTTGAGGTTTACTGTTTCCCTCTGACCTTCTTATTGACGATGAAACACAGAAATTGCATCGGAATTAAATACAAAATGCACAATGCCGACTTAAGTACAAGAAAACTGCCTCTTCTTACTGTCTATGTTTTGAACCATTCCTGTGACACTAGTTATAGATTCCGATGCTTCACTTCAGGTTCACTGTATCCCTCTGACCTTCTTATTGATGATGAAACACTAAAATTGTATCGGAATTAAATACAAAAGGCACAATGCCGACTTAAGTACCAGAAAACTGACTCTTCTTACTGTCTATGCTTTGAACCATTCCTGTGACACTTGTTATAGATTCCGATGCTTCACTTCCGGTTTACTGTTTCCCTCTGACCTTCTTATTGACGATGAATCACAGAAATTGCATCGGAATTAAATCGAAAAGGCACAATGCCGACTTAAGTACAAGAAAACTGACTCTTCCTACTGTCCATATTTGAACCATTCCTGTGACACTAGTTATAGATTCCGATGCTTCACTTCAGGTTTACTGTATCCCTCTGACCTTCGTATTGACGATGAAGTGGTTAGCTCACTGGACTCGTATTCGGGAGGACGACGGTTCAATCCCGTCTCCGGCCATCCTAATTTAGGTTTTCCGTGATTCCCCTAAATCGGTTCAGGCAAAAGCCTTGATGGTTCCTTTGAAAGGGCACGGCCGATTTCCTTCCCCATCCTTCCCTCCCCCGAGCTTGCGCTCCGTGTCTTATGACCTCGTTGTCGACGGGACGTTAAACACTAATATCCTCCTCCTCCTCCTCCTTGACAATGAAACACAGAAATTGGATCGGAATTAAATACGAAAGTCACAATGCCGACTTAAGTGCAAGAAAACTGACTCTTCTTACTGTCTATGTTTTGAACCATTCCTGTGACACTAATTATAGACTCCAATGCTTCGCTTCAGGTTTACTGAATCCCTCTGACCTTCTTATTGACAATGAAACACAGAAATTGCATCGGAATTAAATACAAAAGGCACAATGCCGACTTAAGTACAAGAAAACTGACTCTTCTTACTGCCTTGTTTTGAACCATTCCTGTGTCACTAGTTATAGATTCTGATGCTTCACTTCAGGTTTACTGTATCCCTCTGACCTATTTATTGACGATGAAACACAGAAATTGCATCGGAATTAAATACAAGACGCACAATGCCGACTTAAGTACAAGAAAACTGACTTTTCTTACAGTCAATGTTTTGAACCATTCCTGTGACACTACTTATTGATTCCGATGCTTCACTTCAGGTTTACTGTGTCCCTCTGTCCTTCTTATTGACGATGAAACACAGAAATTCCATTGGAATTAAATACAAAAGGCACAATGCTGACTTAAGTACAAGAAAACTGACTCCTCTTACTGTCTATGATTTGAACCATTCATGTGACACTCGTTATAGATTCCGGTGCCTTACTTCTGGTTTACTGTATCACTCTGACCTCCGTATTGACGATGAAACACAGAAATTGCTTCGGAATTGAATACAAAATGCACAATGCCGACTTAAGTACAAGATTACTGACTCTTCTCACTGTCTGTGGTTTGAACCATTCCTGTTACCCTAGTTATAGATTCCGATGCTTCACTTCATGTTTACTGTATGTCCCTGACCTTCTTAGTGACGATGAAACACAGAGTTTGCTTCGGAATTAAATACAAAAGTCACAATGCCGACTTAAGTACAAGAAAACTGACTCTTCTTACAGTCTATGTTTTGAACCATTCCTGTGACACTAGTTATAGATCCGATGCTCACATCAGGTTCACTGTATGCCTCTGACCTTCTTATTGACGATGAAACACAGAAATTTCATTGGAATTAAATACAAAAGGCACAATGCTGACTTAAGTACAAGAAAACTGACTCTTCTTACAGTCTATGTTTTGAACCATTCCTGTGACACTAGTTATAGATTCCGATGCTTTACTTCAGGTTTACTGTATCCCTCTGACCTTCTTATTGACGATGAAACACAGAAATTGCATCGGAATTATAACAAAAGGTTCAACGCCGACTTAAGTACAAGAAAACTGACTCTTCTTACTGTCTATGATTTGAACCATTCATGTGACACTCGTTATAGATTCCGGTGCCTTACTTCTGGTTTACTGTATCACTCTGACCTCCGTATTGACGATGAAACACAGAAATTGCTTAGGAATTGAATACAAAATGCACAATGCCGACTTAAGTACAAGATTACTGACTCTTCTCACTGTCTGTGGTTTGAACCATCCCTGTTACACTAGTTATAGATTCCGATGCTTCACTTCATGTTTACTGTATGTCCCTGACCTTCTTAGTGACGATGAAACACAGAGTTTGCTTCGGAATTAAATACAAAAGGCACAATGCCGACTTAAGTACAAGAAAACTGACTCTTCTTACAGTCTATGTTTTGAAACATTCCTGTGACACTAGTTATAGATCCGATGCTCACATCAGGTTCACTGTATGCCTCTGACCTTCTTATTGACGATGAAACACAGAAATTGCATTGGAATTAAATACAAAAGGCACAATGCTGACTTAAGTACAAGAAAACTGACTCTTCTTACAGTCTATGTTTTGAACCATTCCTGTGACACTAGTTATAGATCCGATGCTCACATCAGGTTCACTGTATGCCTCTGACCTTCTTAGTGACGATGAAACACAGAATTTGCTTCGGAATTAAATACAAAAGGCACAATGCCGACTTAAGTACAAGAAAACTGACTCTTCTTACTGTCTATGTTTTCAACCAATCCTGTGTCACTAGTTATAGATTCCGATGCTTCACTTCTGATTTACTGTATCCCTCTGACCTTCTTATTGATGATGAAACACAGAAATTAAATTGGAATTAAATTCAAAAGGCACAATGCTGACTTAAGTACAAGAAAACTGACTCTTCTTACTGTCTATGTTTTGAACCATTCCTGTGACACTAGTTATGGATTCCGATGCTTCACTTCAGGTTTACTGTATCCCTCTGACCTTCTTTTTGACGATGAAACACAGAAATTGCATCGGAATTAAATACAAAAGGCACAATGCCGACTTAAGTACAAAAAAACTGACTCTTGTTACTGTCTATGTTTTGAACCATTCCTGGGACACTAGTTAAAGATTCCGATGCTTCACGTCAGGTTTACTGTATCCCTCTGACCTTCTTATTGACGATGAAACACAGAAATTGCATCGGAATTAAATACAAAAGGCACAATGCCGACTTAAGTACAAGAAAACTGTCTCTTCTTACTGTCTATGTTGTGAACAATTCATGTGACACTCGTTATAGATTCCGTTGCTTTACTTCTGGTTTTCTGTATCCCTCTGACCTTCTTATTGACGATGAAAGACAGAAATTGCTTCGGAATTAAATACAAAAGGCACAATGCCGACTTAAGTACGAGATAACTGACCCTTCTTACTGTCTGTGGTTTGAACCATTCCTGTTACGCTAGTTATAGATTCCGATGCTTCACTTCAGGTTTACTGTATCCCTCTGACCTTACTATTGACGATGAAACACTGAAATTGCATCGGAATTAAATAGAAAAGGCACAATGCCGACCTAAGTACAAGAAAACTGACTCTTCTTAATGTCTATGTTTTGAACCATTCCTGTGACACTAGTTATTGATTCCGATGCTTCACTTCAGGTTTACAGTATCCCTCCGACCTTCTTATTGACGATGAAACACAGAAATTGCATCGGATTTAAATACAAAAGTCACAATGCCGACTTAAGTAAAAGAAAACTAACTCTTCTAACTGTCTATGTTTGAACCGTTCCTGTTACACTAGTTATAGATTCCGATGCTTCACTTCAGGTTTACTGTATCCCTCTGACCTTCCTATTGACGATGAAACACACAATTTGCCACGGAATTAAATACAAAATGCACAATGCCGACTTAAGTACAAGAAAATTGACTCTTCTTACTGTCTATGTTTTGAACCATTCCTGAGACACTAGTTATAGATTCCGATGTTTCACTTCAGGTTTACTGTATCCTTCTGAAGTTCTTATTGACGATGAAACACAGAAATTGCATCGGAGTTAAGTACAATAGGCACAATGCCGACTTAAGTACAAGATAACTGACTCTTCTTACTGTGTAAGTTTTGAACCATTCCTGTGACACTAGTTATAGAATCCTATGCTTCACTTCAGGTTTACTGTATCCCTCTGACCTTCTTATTGACGATGAAACACAGAAATTGCATCAGAATTAAATACAAAAGGCACAATGCCGACTTAAGTACAAGAAAACTGACTCTTCTTACTGTCTATGTTTGAACCATTCCTGTGACACTAGTCATAGATTCCGATGCTTCACTTCAGGTTTACTGTATCCCTCTGACCTTCTTATTGACGAAGAAACACAGAAATTGCATTGGAATTAAATACAAAAGGCACAATGCTGACTTAAGTACAAGAAAACTGACTCTTCTTACAGTCTATGTTTTGAACCATTCCTGTGACACTAGTTATAGATCCGATGCTCACATCAGGTTCACTGTATGCCTCTGACCTTCTTAGTGACGATGAAACACAGAATTTGCTTCGGAATTAAATTCAAAAGGCACAATGCCGACTTAAGTACAGGAAAACTGACTCTTCTTACTGTCTATGTTTTGAACCATTCCTGTGACACTAGTTATAGATTCCGATGCTTCACTTCAGGTTTACTGGATCCCTCTGACCTTCTTATTGACGATGAATCACAGTAATTACATCGGAATTAAATATAAAAGGTACAATGCCGATTTAAGTATAAGAAAACTGACTCTTCTTTCTGTCTATGTTTTGAACCATTACTGTGACACTAGTTATAGATTCCGATGCTTCACTTCTGGTTCACTGTATCCCTCTGACCTTCTTATTGATGATGAAACAATGAAATTGCATCGGAATTAAATACAAAATGCACAGTGCCGACTTAAGTACAAGAAAACTGACTCTTCTTACTTTCGATGTTTTGAACCATTCATGTGACACTCGTTATAGATTCCGATGCTTTACTTCAGGTCTACTGTATCCCTCTGACCCTTTTATTGACGATAAAACACAGAAATTACTTCGGAATTGATAACAAAAGGCACAATGCCCACTTAAGTACAAGATAACTGACTCTTCTTACCATCTATGATTAGAACCATTCATGTGACACTACTTATAGATTCCGATGCTTCACTTCAGGTTTACTGTTTCCCTGTGACCTTCTTATTGACGATGAAACACAGAAATTGCATCGGAATTAAATACAAAATGCACAATGCCGACTTAAGTACAAGAAAACTGCCTCTTCTTACTGTCTATGTTTTGAACCATTCCTGTGACACTAGTTATAGATTCCGATGCTTCACTTCAGGTTCACTGTATCCCTCTGACCTTCTTATTGATGATGAAACACTAAAATTGCATCGGAATTAAATACAAAAGGCACAATGCCGACTTAAGTACCAGAAAACTGACTCTTCTTACTGTCTATGCTTTGAACCATTCCTGTGACACTTGTTATAGATTCCGATGCTTCACTTCAAATTTATTGTATGCCTCTGACCTTCTTATTGACGATGAAACACAGAAATTGCATCGGAATTAAATACAAAAGGCACAATGCCGACTTAAGTACAAGAAAACTGACTCATCTTACTGTCTATGTTTTGAACCATTCATGTGACACTCGTTATAGATTCCGATGCTTTACTTCAGGTTTACTGTATCCCTCTGAGCATTTTATTAACGATGTAACACAGAAATTGCTTCGTAATTAATAACAAAAGGCACAATGCCGACTTAAGTACAAGATAACAGACTCTTCTTACCGTCTTTGATTTGAACCATTCCTGTGACACTACTTATAGATTCCGATTCTTCACTTCCGGTTTACTGTTTCCCTCTGACCTTCTTATTGACGATGAATCACAGAAATTGCATCGGTATTAAATCGAAAAGGCACAATGCCGATTTAAGTACAAGAAAACTGACTCTTCTTACTGTCAATATTTGAACCATTCCTGTGACACTAGTTATAGATTCCGATGCTTCACTTCAGGTTTACTGTATCCCTCTGACCTTCGTATTGACGATGAAGTGGTTAGCTCACTGGACTCGCATTCGGGAGGACGACGGTTCAATCCCGTCTCCAGCCATCCTAATTTAGGTTTTCCGTGATTTCCCTAAATCGGTTCAGGCAAATGCCGGGATGGTTCCTTTGAAAGGGCACGGCCGATTTCCTTCCCCATCCTTCCCTCCCCCAAGCTTGCGCTCCGTCTCTAATGACCTCGTTGTCGACGGGACGTTAAACACTAATATCCTCCACCTCCTCCTCCTTGACAATGAAACACAGAAATTGGATCGGAATTAAATACGAAAGTCACAATGCCGACTTAAGTGCAAGAAAACTGACTCTTCTTACTGTCTACGTTTTGAACCATTCCTGTGACACTAATTATAGACTCCAATGCTTCACTTCAGGTTTACTGAATCCCTCTGACCTTCTTATTGACGATGAAACACAGAAATTGCATCGGAATTAAAGACAAAAGACACAATGCCGACTTAAGTACAAGAAAACTGACTCTTCTTACTGCCTTGTTTTGAACCATTCCTGTGTCACTAGTTATAGATTCTGATGCTTCACTTCAGGTTTACTGTATCCCTCTGACCTCCTTATTGACGATGAAACACAGAAATTGCATCGGAATTAAATACAAGAGGCACAATGCCGACTTAAGTACAAGAAAACTGACTTTTCTTACAGTCAATGTTTTGAACCATTCCTGTGACACTACTTATTGATTCCGATGCTTCACTTCAGGTTTACTGTGTCCCTCTGTCCTTCTTATTGACGATGAAACACAGAAATTGCATCGGAATTAAATACAAAAGGCACAAGGCCGACTTAAGTACAAGAAAACTGACTCTTGTTACTGTCTATGATTTGAACCATTCCTGTGACACTACTTATAGATTCCGATGCTTCACATCAGGTTTACTGTGTCCCTCTGTCCATCTTATTGACGATGAAACACAGAAATTGCATCGGAATTAAATACAAAAGGCACAATGCCGACTTAAGTACAAGAAAACTGACTCTTCTTAATGTCTATGATTTGAACCATTCCTGTGACACTAGTTATAGATTCCGATGCTTCACTTCAGGTTTACTGTATCCCTCTGACCTTCTTATTGACGATGAAACACAGAAATTGCATCGGAATTAAAACAAAAGGTTCAACGCCGACTTAAGTACACGAAAACTGACTCTTCTTACTGTCTATGATTTGAACCATTCATGTGACACTCGTTATAGATTCCGGTGCCTTACTTCTGGTTTACTGTATCACTCTGACCTCCGTATTGACGATGAAACACAGAAATTGCTTCGGAATTGAATACAAAATGCACAATGCCGACTTAAGTACAAGATTACTGACTCTTCTCACTGTCTGTGGTTTGAACCATTCCTGTTACACTAGTTATAGATTCCGATGCTTCACTTCATGTTTACTGTATGTCCCTGACCTTCTTAGTGACGATGAAACACAGAGTTTGCTTCGGAATTAAATACAAAAGGCACAATGCCGACTTAAGTACAAGAAAACTGACTCTTCTTACAGTCTATGTTTTGAACCATTCCTGTGACACTAGTTATAGATCCGATGCTCACATCAGGTTCACTGTATGCCTCTGACCTTCTTATTGATGATGAAACACAGAAATTGCATTGGAATTAAATACAAAAGGCACAATGCTGACTTAAGTACAAGAAAACTGACTCTTCTTACAGTCTATGTTTTGAACCATTCCTGTGACACTAGTTATAGATCCGATGCTCACATCAGGTTCACTGTATGCCTCTGACCTTCTTAGTGACGATGAAACACAGAATTTGCTTCGGAATTAAATACAAAAGGCACAATGCCGACTTAAGTACAAGAAAACTGACTCTTCTTACTGTCTATGTTTTCAACCAATCCTGTGACACTAGTTATAGATTCCGATGCTTCACTTCTGGTTTACTGTATCCCTCTGACCTTCTTATTGACGATGAAACACAGAAATTCCATTGGAATTAAATACAAAAGGCACAATGCTGACTTAAGTACAAGAAAACTGACTCTTCTTACTGTCTATGTTTTGAACCATTCCTGTGACACTAGTTATGGATTCCGATGCTTCACTTCAGGTTTACTCTATCCCTCTGACCTTCTTTTTGACGATGAAACACAGAAATTGCATCGGAATTAAATACAAAAGGCACAATGCCGACTTAAGTACAAGAAAACTGACTCTTCTTACTGTCTATGCTTTGAACCATTCCTGTGACACTAGTTATAGATTCCGATGCTTCACTTCAGGTTTGCTGTATCCCTCTGACCTTCTTATTGACGATGAAACACAGAAATTGCATCGGATTTAAAAACAAAAGGCACAATGCCGACTTAAGCACAAGAAAACTGACTCTTCTTACTGTCTATGTTTGAACCATTCCTGTGACACTAGTTATAGATTCCGATGCTTCACTTTAGGTTCACTGTATCGCTCTGACCTTCGTATTGACGATGAAACACCGAAATTGCATCGGAATTAAATACAAGAGGCACAATGCCGACTTAAGTATAAGAAAACTGACTCTTCTTACTGTCTATGTTTTGAACCATTCCTGTGACACTGGTAATAGATTCCGATGTTTCACTTCAGGTTTACTGTATGCCTCTGACTTTCTTATTGACTGTGAAACACTGCAATTGTATCGGAATTAAATACAAAAGGCACAATGCCGACTTAAGTACAAGAAAACTGACTCTTGTTACTGTCTATGTTTTGAACCATTCCTGGGACACTAGTTATAGATTCCGATGCTTCACGTCAGGTTTACTGTATCCCTCTGACCTTCTTATTGACGATGAAACACAGAAATTGCATCGGAATTAAATACAAAAGGCACAATGCCGACATAAGTACAAGAAAACTGTCTCTTCTTACTGTCTATGTTGTGAACAATTCATGTGACACTCGTTATAGATTCCGTTGCTTTACTTCAGGTTTACTGTATCCCTCTGACCTTCTTATTGACGATGAGACACGGATATTGCTTCGGAATTAAATACAAAAGGCACAATGCCGACTTAAGTACGAGATAACTGACCCTTCTTACTGTCTGTGGTTTGAATCATTCCTGTTACGCTAGTTATAGATTCCGATGCTTCACTTCAGGTTTACTGTATTCCTCTGACCTTCCTATTGACGATGAAACACTGAAATTGCATCGGAATTAAATACAAAAGTCACAATGCCTACTTAAGTAAAAGAAAACTAACTCTTCTAACTGTCTATGTTTGAACCGTTCCTGTTACACTAGTTATAGATTCCGATGCTTCACTTCAGGTTTACTCTATCCCTCTGACCTTCGTATTGACGATGAAACACAAAATTTGCCACGGAATTAAATACAAAATGCACAATGCCGACTTAAGTACAAGAAAACTGACTCTTCTTACTGTCTATGTTTGAACCATTCCTGTGACACTAGTCATAGATTCCGATGCTTCACTTCAGGTTTACTGTATCCCTCTGACCTTCTTATTGACGATGAAACACAGAAATTGCATCGGAATTAAAACAAAAGGTTCAACGCCCACTTAAAAACAAGAAAACTGACTCTTCTTACTGTCTATGATTTGAACCATTCATGTGACACTCGCTATAGATTCCGGTGCCTTACTTCCGGTTTACTGTATCACTCTGACCTCCGTATTGACGATGAAACACAGGAATTGCATCGGAATTAAATACAATAGGCACAATGCCGACTTAAGTACAAGATAACTGACTCTACTTACTGTGTAAGTTTTGAACCATTCCTGTGACACTAGTTATAGAATCCTATGCTTCACTTCAGGTTTACTGTATCCCTCTGACCTTCTTATTGACGATGAAACACAGAAATTGCATCAGAATTAAATACAAAAGGCACAATGCCGACTTAAGTACAAGAAAACTGACTCTTCTTACTGTCTATGTTTGAACCATTCCTGTGACACTAGTCATAGATTCCGATGCTTCACTTCAGGTTTACTGTATCCCTCTGACCTTCTTATTGACGATGAATCACAGAAATTGCATTGGAATTAAATACAAAAGGCACAATGCTGACTTAAGTACAAGAAAACTGACTCTTCTTACAGTCTATGTTTTGAACCATTCCTGTGACACTAGTTATAGATCCGATGCTCTCATCAGGTTCACTGTATGCCTCTGACCTTCTTAGTGACGATGAAACACAGAATTTGCTTCGGAATTAAATACAAAAGGCACAATGCCGACTTAAGTACAAGAAAACTGACTCTTCTTACTGTCTATGTTTTCAACCAATCCTGTGACACTAGTTATAGATTCCGATGCTTCACTTCTGGTTTACTGTATCCCTCTGACCTTCTTATTGACGATGAAACACAGAAATTCCATTGGAATTAAATACAAAAGGCACAATGCTGACTTAAGTACAAGAAAACTGACTCTTTTTACTGTCTATGTTTTGAACCATTCCTGTGACACTAGTTATGGATTCCGATGCTTCACTTCAGGTTTACTGTATCCCTCTGACCTTCTTTTGACGATGAAACACAGAAATTGCATCG
Organism: Schistocerca piceifrons; assembly: GCF_021461385.2. Taxonomy (NCBI): domain Eukaryota; kingdom Metazoa; phylum Arthropoda; class Insecta; order Orthoptera; family Acrididae; genus Schistocerca; species Schistocerca piceifrons. Next base: position 38,708 of record NW_025728373.1, on the reverse strand, counting down.
GAATTAAATACAAAAGGCACAATGCCGACTTAAGTACAAGAAAACTGACTCTTCTTACTGTCTATGCTTTGAACCATTCCTGTGACACTAGTTATATATTCCGATGCTTCACTTCAGGTTTGCTGTATCCCTCTGACATTCTTATTGACGATGAAACACAGAAATTGCATCGGATTTAAAAACAAAAGGCACAATGCCGACTTAAGTACAAGAAAACTGACTCTTCTTACTGTCAATGTTTGAACCATTCCTGTGACACTAGTTATAGATTCCAATGCTTCACTTCAGGTTCACTGTATCGCTCTGACCTTCTTATTGACGATGAAACACCGAAATTGCATCGGAATTAAATACAAAAGGCACAATGCCGACTTAAGTACAAGAAAACTGACTCTTCTTACTGTCTATGTTTGAACCATTCCTGTGACACTAGTTATAGATTCCGATGCTTCACTTTAGGTTCACTCAATCCCTCTGACCTTCTTGTTGACAATGAAACACCGAAATTGCATCGGAATTAAATACAAAAGGCCAAATGCCGACTTAAGTACAAGAAAACTGACTCTTCTTAGTGTCTATGTTTTGAACCATTCCTGTGACACTAGTAATAGATTCCGATGTTTCACTTCAGGTTTACTGTATGCCTCTGACTTTCTTATTGACTGTGAAACACTGAAATTGTATCGGAATTAAATACAAAAGGCACAATGCCGACTTAAGTACAAGAAAACTGACTCTAGTTACTGTCTATGTTTTGAACCATTCCTGGGACACTAGTTATAGATTCCGATGCTTCACGTCAGGTTTACTGTATCCCTCTGACCTTCTTATTGACGATGAAACACAGAAATTGCATCGGAATTAAATACAAAAGGCACAATGCCGACTTAAGTACAAGAAAACTGTCTCTTCTTACTGTCTATGTTGTGAACAATTCATGTGACACTCGTTATAAATAGAAAAGGCACAATGCCGACCTAAGTACAAGAAAACTGACTCTTCTTAATGTCTATGTTTTGAACCATTCCTGTGACACTAGTTATTGATTCCGATGCTTCACTTCAGGTTTACTGCATCCTTCCGACCTTCTTATTGACGATGAAACACAGAAATTGCATCGGATTTAAATACAAAAGTCACAATGCCGACTTAAGTAAAAGAAAACTAACTCTTCTAACTGTCTATGTTTGAACCGTTCCTGTTACACTAGTTATAGATTCCGATGCTTCACTTCAGGTTTACTGTATCCCTCTGACCTTCGTATTGACGATGAAACACACAATTTGCAACGGAATTAAATACAAAATGCACAATGCCGACTTAAGTACAAGAAAATTGACTCTTCTTACTGTCTATGTTTTGAACCATTCCTGTGACACTAGTTATAGATTCCGATGCTTCACTTCAGGTTTACTGTATCCTTCTGAAGTTCTTATTGACGATGAAACACAGAAATTGCATCAGACTTAAATACAAAAGGCACAATGCCGACATAAGTACAAGAAAACTGACTCTTCTTACTGTCTATGTTTGAACCATTCCTGTGACACTAGTCATAGATTCCAATGCTTCACTTCAGGTTTACTGTATCCCTCTGACCTTCTTATTGACGATGAAACACAGAAATTACATCGGAATTAAATAGTAAAGTCACAATGCCGACCTAAGTACAAGAAAACTGACTCTTCTTAATGTCTATGTTTTGAACCATTCCTGTGACACTAGTTATTGATTCCGATGCTTCACTTCAGGTTTACTGTATCCCTCTGACCATCTTCTTGACGATGAAAAACAGATATTGCATCGGAAATAAATACAAAAGGCACAATGCCGACTTAATTACAAGAAAAATGAGTCTTCTAACTGTCTATGCTTTGAAACATACCTGTGACACTAGTTACAGATTCCGATGCTTCACTTCAGGTTTACTATATACCTCTGACCTTCTTATTAACGACGAATCACAGAAATTGCATCGGAATTAAATACAAAAGGCACAATGCTGACTTAAGTACAAGATAAATGACTCTTCTTACTTTCTATGTTTTGAACCATTCATGTGACACTAGTTATAGATTCCGATGCTTCACTTCAAATTTACTGTATCCCTCTGACCTTCTTATTGACGATGAAACACAGAAATTGCATTGGAATTAAATACAAAAGGCACAATGCTGACTTAAGTACAAGAAAACTGACTCTTCTTACTGTCTATGTTTTGAACCATTCATGTGACACTAGTTATGGATTCCGATGGTTCACTTCAGGTTTACTGTATCCCTCTGACCTTCTTTTTGACGATGAAACACAAAAATTGCATCGGAATTAAATACAAAAGGCACAATGCCGACTTAAGTACAAGAAAACTGACTCTTCTTACTGTCTATGTTTTGAACCTTTCCTGTGACACTAGTTATAGATTCCGATGGTTCGCTTCAGGGTTACTGTATCCCTCTGACCTTCTTATTGACGATGAAACACAGAAATTGCATCGGAATTAAATACAAAAGGCACAATGCCGACTTAAGTACAAGAAAACTGACTCTTCTTAATGTCTATGTTTTGAACCATTCCTGTGACACTAGTTATTGATTCCGATGCTTCACTTCAGGTTTACTGTATCCTTCCAGCCTTCTTATTGTCGATGAAACACAGAAATTGCATCGGAATTAAATAGAAAAGTCACAATGCCGACTTAAGTAAAAGAAAACTAACTCTTCTAACTGTCTATGTTTGAACCATTCCTGTTACACTAGTTATAGATTCCGTTGCTTCACTTCAGGTTTACTGTATCCCTCTGACCTTCTTATTGACGATGAAACACAGAAATTACATCGGAATTAAATAGAAAAGTCACAATGCCGACTTAAGTACAAGAAAACTGACTCTTCTTACTGTCTATGTCTTGAACCATTCCTGTGACACAAGTTATAGATTCCGATGCATCACTTTAGGTTTACTGTATGCCTCTGACCATCTTCTTGACGATGAAAAAGAGATATTGCTTCGGAAATAAATACAAAAGACACAATGCCGACTTAATTACAAGAAAAATGACTCTTCTTACTGTCTATGTTTTGAACCATACCTGTGACACTAGTTACAGATTCCGATGCTTCACTTCAGGTTTACTGTTTACCTCTGACCTCCTTATTGACGATGAATCACAGAAATTGCATCGGAATTAAATTCAAAAGGCAAAATGCTGACTTAAGTACAAGAAAAATGACTCTTCTTACTGTCTATGTTTTGAACCATTCCTGTGACACTAGTTATGGATTCCGAAGCTTCACTTCAAGTTTACTGTATCCCTCTGACCTTCTTATTGACGATGAAACACAGATATTGCATTGGAATTAAATACAAAAGGCACAATGCTGACTTAAGTACAAGAAAACTGACTCTTCTTACTGTCTATGTTTGAACCATTCATGTGACACTAGTTATGGATTCCGATGCTTCACTTCAGGTTTACTGTATCCCTCTGACCTTCTTTTTGACGATGAAACACAGAAATTGCATCGGAATTAAATACAAAAGGCACAATGCCGACTTAAGTACAAGAAAACTGACTCTTCTTACTGTCTATGTTTTGAAGCTTTCCTGTGAGACTAGTTATAGATTCCGATGGTTCACTTCAGGGTTACTGTATCCCTCTGACCTTCTTATTGACGATGAAACACAGAAATTGCATCGGAATTAAATACAAAAGGCACAATGCCGACTTAAGTACAAGAAATCTGACTCTTCTTAATGTCTATGTTTTGAACCATTCCTGTGACACTAGTTATTGATTCCGATGCTTCACTTCAGGTTTACTGTATCCTTCCGACCTTCTTATTGACGATGAAACACAGAAATTGCATCGGAATTAAATAGAAAAGTCACAATGCCGACTTAAGTAAAAGAAAACTAACTCTTCTAACTGTCTATGTTTGAACCATTCCTGTTACACTAGTTATAGATTCCGATGCTTCACTTCAGGTTTACTGTATCCCTCTGACCTTCGTATTGACGATGAAACACACAATTTGCAACGGAATTAAATACAAAATGCACAATGCCGACTTAAGTACAAGAAAATTGACGCTTCTTACTGTCTATGTTTTGAACCATTCCTGTGACACTAGTTATAGATTCCGATGCTTGACTTCAGGTTTACTGTATCCCTTCGACCTTCGTATAGACGATGAAACATAGAAATTGCATCGGAATTAAATAGAAAAGGCACAAGGCCGATTTCAGTACAAGAAAACTGACTCTTCTTACTGTCTATGTTTTGAACCATTCCTGTGACACTAGTTATAGATTCCGATGCTTCATTTCAGGTTTATTGTATCCCTCTGACCTTCTTATTGGCGATGAATCACAGAAATTACATCGGAATTAAATATAAAAGGCACAATGCCGATTTAAGTACAAGAAAACTGACTCTTCTTACTGTCTATGATTTGAACCATTACTGTGACACTAGTTATAGATTCCGATGCTTCACTTCAGCTTCACTGTATCCCTCTGACCTTCTTTTTGACGATGAAACACAGAAATTGCATCGGAATTAAATACAAAAGGCACAATTCCGACTTAAGTACAAGAAAACTGACTCTTCATACTGTCTATGTTTTGAACCATTCCTGTGACACTAGTTATAGGTTCCGATGCTTCCCTTCAGGTTTACTGTATCCCTCCGATCTTCTTATAGACGATGAAACATAGAAATTGCATCGGAATTAAATTGAAAGGGCACAATGCCGACTAAAGTACAAGTAAACTGACTCTTCTTACTGTCTATGTTTTGAACCATTCCTGTGACACTAGTTATAGATTCCGATGCTCCACTTCAGGTTTACTGTATCCCTCTGACCTTCTTATTGATGATGAAACACTGAAATTGCATCGGAATTAAATACAAAATGCACAGTGCCGACTTAAGTACAAGAAAACTGACTCTTCTGACTGTCTATGTTTTGAACCATTCCTGTGACACTTGTTATAGATTCCGATGCTTCACTTCAGTTTTACTGTATGCCTCTGACCTTCTTATTGACGATGAAACACAGAAATTGCATCGGAATTAAATACAAACATCACAATGCCGACTTAAGTACAGGAAAACTGACTCTTTTTACTGTCTATGCCTTGAACCAATCCTGTGACACAAGTTATAGATTCCGATGCTTCACTTTAGGTTTACTGTATCCCTCTGACCTTCTTATTGGCGATGAAAATCAGATATTGCATCGGAAATAAATACAAAGGGCACTATGCCGACTTAATTACAAGAAAAATGACTCTTCTTACTGTCTATGTTTTGAACCATACCTGTGACACTAGTTATTGATTCCGATGCTTCACTTCAGGTTTACTGTATCCCTCTGACCTTCTTATTGACGATGAAACACAGAAATTACATCGGAATTAGATATAAAAGGCACAATGCCGATTTAAGTACAAGAAAACTGACTCTTCTTACTGTCTGTCTTTGAACCATTCCTGTGACACTAGTAATAGATTCCGATGTTTCACTTCAGGTTTACTGTATGCCTCTGACTTTCTTATTGACTGTGAAACACTGAAATTGTATCGGAATTAAATACAAAAGGCACAATGCCGACTTAAGTACAAGAAAACTGTCTCTTCTTACTGTCTATGTTGTGAACAATTCATGTGACACTCGTTATAGATTCCGTTGCTTTTTTTCAGGTTTACTGTATCCCTCTGACCTTCTTATTGACGATGAAACACAGAAATTGCTTCGGAATTAAATACAAAAGTCACAATGCCGACTTAAGTAAAAGAAAACTAGCTCTCCTAACTGTCTATGTTTGAACCGTTCCTGTTACACTAGTTATAGGTTCCGATGCTTCACTTCAGGTTTACTGTATCCCTCTGACCTTCGTATTGACGATGAAACACACAATTTGCAACGGAATTAAATGCAAAATGCACAATGCCGACTTAAGTACAAGAAAATTGACTCTTCTTACTGTCTATGCTTTGAACCATTCCTGTGACACTAGTTATAGATTCCGATGCTTCACTTCAGGTTTACTGTATCCTTCTGAAGATCTTATTGACGATGAAACACAGAAATTGCATCGGAATTAAATACAATAGGCACAATGCCGACTTAAGTACAAGATAACTGACTCTTCTTACTGTGTAAGTTTTGAACCATTCCTGTGACACTAGTTATTGAATCCTATGCTTCACTTCAGGTTTACTGTATCCCTCTGACCTTCTTATTGACGATGAAACACAGAAATTGCATCAGAATTAAATACAAAAGTCACAATGCCGACTTAAGTACAAGACAACTGACTCTTCTTACTGTCTATGTCTTGAACCATTCCTGTGACACAAGTTATAGATTCCGATGCTTCACTTTAGGTTTACTGTATCCCTCTGACCATCTTCTTGACGATGAAAAACAGATATTGCATCGGAAATAAATACAAACAGCACAATGCCGACTTAATTACAAGAAAAATGACTCTTCTTACAGTCTATGTTTTGAACCATACCTGTGACACTAGTTACAGATTCCGATGCTTCACTTCAGGTTTACTGTATACCTCTGAATTCCTTATTGACGATGAATCACAGAAATTGCATCGGAATTAAATACAAAAGGCACAATGCTGACTTAAGTACAAGAAAAATTACTCTTCTTACGGTCTATGTTTTGAACCATTCATTAGACACTAGCTATAGATTCCGATGCTTCACTTCAAGTTTACTGTATCCCTCTGACCTTCTTATTGACGATGAAACACAGAAATTGCATTGGAATTAAATACAAAAGGCACAATGCTGACTTAAGTACAAGAAAACTGACTCTTCTTACTGTCTATGTTTTGAACCATTCATGTGACACTAGTTATGGATTCCGATGCTTCACTTCAGGTTTACTGTATCCCTCTGACCTTCTTTTTGACGATGAAACACAGAAATTGCATCGGAATTAAATACAAAAGGCACAATGCCGACTTAAGTACAAGAAAACTGACTCTTCTTACTGTCTATGTTTTGAACCTTTCCTGTGACACTAGTTATAGATTCCGATGGTTCACTTCAGGGTTACTGTATCCCTCTGACCTTCTTATTGACGATGAAACACAGAAATTGCATCGGAATTAAATACAAAAGGCACAATGCCGACTTAAGTACAAGAAAACTGACTCTTCTTAATGTCTATGTTTTGATCCATTCCAGTGACACTAGTTATTGATTCCGATGCTTCACTTCAGGTTTACTGTATCCTTCCGGCCTTCTTATTGACGATGAAACACAGAAATTGCATCGGAATGAAATAGAAAAGTCACAATGCCGACTTAAGTAGAAGAAAACTAACTCTTCTAACTGTCTATGTTTGAACCATTCCTGTTACACTAGTTATAGATTCCGATGCTTCACTTCAGGTTTGCTGTATGCCTCTGACCTTCGTATTGACGATGAAACACACAATTTGCAACGGAATTAAATACAAAATAGACAATGCCGACTTAAGTACAAGAAAATTGACTCTTCTTACTGTCTATGTTTTGAACCATTCCTGTGACACTAGTTATAGATTCCGATGCTTCACTTCAGCTTCACTGTATCCCTCTGACCTTCTTTTTGACGATGAAACACAGAAATTGCATCGGAATTAAATACAAAAGGCACAATTCCGACTTAAGTACAAGAAAACTGACTCTTCATACTGTCTATGTTTTGAACCATTCCTGTGACACTAGTTATAGGTTCCGATGCTTCCCTTCAGGTTTACTGTATCCCTCCGATCTTCTTATAGACGATGAAACATAGAAATTGCATCGGAATTAAATTGAAAGGGCACAATGCCGACTAAAGTACAAGTAAACTGACTCTTCTTACTGTCTATGTTTTGAACCATTCCTGTGACACTAGTTATAGATTCCGATGCTCCACTTCAGGTTTACTGTATCCCTCTGACCTTCTTATTGATGATGAAACACTGAAATTGCATCGGAATTAAATACAAAATGCACAGTGCCGACTTAAGTACAAGAAAACTGACTCTTCTGACTGTCTATGTTTTGAACCATTCCTGTGACACTTGTTATAGATTCCGATGCTTCACTTCAGTTTTACTGTATGCCTCTGACCTTCTTATTGACGATGAAACACAGAAATTGCATCGGAATTAAATACAAACATCACAATGCCGACTTAAGTACAGGAAAACTGACTCTTTTTACTGTCTATGCCTTGAACCAATCCTGTGACACAAGTTATAGATTCCGATGCTTCACTTTAGGTTTACTGTATCCCTCTGACCTTCTTATTGGCGATGAAAATCAGATATTGCATCGGAAATAAATACAAAGGGCACTATGCCGACTTAATTACAAGAAAAATGACTCTTCTTACTGTCTATGTTTTGAACCATACCTGTGACACTAGTTATTGATTCCGATGCTTCACTTCAGGTTTACTGTATCCCTCTGACCTTCTTATTGACGATGAAACACAGAAATTACATCGGAATTAGATATAAAAGGCACAATGCCGATTTAAGTACAAGAAAACTGACTCTTCTTACTGTCTGTCTTTGAACCATTCCTGTGACACTAGTAATAGATTCCGATGTTTCACTTCAGGTTTACTGTATGCCTCTGACTTTCTTATTGACTGTGAAACACTGAAATTGTATCGGAATTAAATACAAAAGGCACAATGCCGACTTAAGTACAAGAAAACTGTCTCTTCTTACTGTCTATGTTGTGAACAATTCATGTGACACTCGTTATAGATTCCGTTGCTTTTTTTCAGGTTTACTGTATCCCTCTGACCTTCTTATTGACGATGAAACACAGAAATTGCTTCGGAATTAAATACAAAAGTCACAATGCCGACTTAAGTAAAAGAAAACTAGCTCTCCTAACTGTCTATGTTTGAACCGTTCCTGTTACACTAGTTATAGGTTCCGATGCTTCACTTCAGGTTTACTGTATCCCTCTGACCTTCGTATTGACGATGAAACACACAATTTGCAACGGAATTAAATGCAAAATGCACAATGCCGACTTAAGTACAAGAAAATTGACTCTTCTTACTGTCTATGCTTTGAACCATTCCTGTGACACTAGTTATAGATTCCGATGCTTCACTTCAGGTTTACTGTATCCTTCTGAAGATCTTATTGACGATGAAACACAGAAATTGCATCGGAATTAAATACAATAGGCACAATGCCGACTTAAGTACAAGATAACTGACTCTTCTTACTGTGTAAGTTTTGAACCATTCCTGTGACACTAGTTATTGAATCCTATGCTTCACTTCAGGTTTACTGTATCCCTCTGACCTTCTTATTGACGATGAAACACAGAAATTGCATCAGAATTAAATACAAAAGTCACAATGCCGACTTAAGTACAAGACAACTGACTCTTCTTACTGTCTATGTCTTGAACCATTCCTGTGACACAAGTTATAGATTCCGATGCTTCACTTTAGGTTTACTGTATCCCTCTGACCATCTTCTTGACGATGAAAAACAGATATTGCATCGGAAATAAATACAAACAGCACAATGCCGACTTAATTACAAGAAAAATGACTCTTCTTACAGTCTATGTTTTGAACCATACCTGTGACACTAGTTACAGATTCCGATGCTTCACTTCAGGTTTACTGTATACCTCTGAATTCCTTATTGACGATGAATCACAGAAATTGCATCGGAATTAAATACAAAAGGCACAATGCTGACTTAAGTACAAGAAAAATTACTCTTCTTACGGTCTATGTTTTGAACCATTCATTAGACACTAGCTATAGATTCCGATGCTTCACTTCAAGTTTACTGTATCCCTCTGACCTTCTTATTGACGATGAAACACAGAAATTGCATTGGAATTAAATACAAAAGGCACAATGCTGACTTAAGTACAAGAAAACTGACTCTTCTTACTGTCTATGTTTTGAACCATTCATGTGACACTAGTTATGGATTCCGATGCTTCACTTCAGGTTTACTGTATCCCTCTGACCTTCTTTTTGACGATGAAACACAGAAATTGCATCGGAATTAAATACAAAAGGCACAATGCCGACTTAAGTACAAGAAAACTGACTCTTCTTACTGTCTATGTTTTGAACCTTTCCTGTGACACTAGTTATAGATTCCGATGGTTCACTTCAGGGTTACTGTATCCCTCTGACCTTCTTATTGACGATGAAACACAGAAATTGCATCGGAATTAAATACAAAAGGCACAATGCCGACTTAAGTACAAGAAAACTGACTCTTCTTAATGTCTATGTTTTGATCCATTCCAGTGACACTAGTTATTGATTCCGATGCTTCACTTCAGGTTTACTGTATCCTTCCGGCCTTCTTATTGACGATGAAACACAGAAATTGCATCGGAATGAAATAGAAAAGTCACAATGCCGACTTAAGTAGAAGAAAACTAACTCTTCTAACTGTCTATGTTTGAACCATTCCTGTTACACTAGTTATAGATTCCGATGCTTCACTTCAGGTTTGCTGTATGCCTCTGACCTTCGTATTGACGATGAAACACACAATTTGCAACGGAATTAAATACAAAATAGACAATGCCGACTTAAGTACAAGAAAATTGACTCTTCTTACTGTCTATGTTTTGAACCATTCCTGTGACACTAGTTATAGATTCCGATGCTTCACTTCAGGTTTACTGTATACCTCTGACCTCCTTATTGACGATGAATCACAGAAATTGCATCGGAATTAAATAGAAAAGTCACAATGCCGACTTAAGTACAAGAAAACTGACTCTTCTTACTGTCTATGTCTTGAACCATTCCTGTGACACAAGTTATAGATTCCGATGCTTCACTTTAGGTTTACTGTATCCCTCTGACCATCTTCTTGACGATGAAAAACAGATATTGCATCGGAAATATTATACAAAAGGCACAATGCCGACTTAATTTCAAGAAAAATGACTCTTCTTACTGTCTATGTTTTGAACCATACCTGTGACACTAATTACAGATTCCAATGCCTCACTTCAGGTTTACTGTATACCTCTGACCTCCTTATTGACGATGAATCACAGAAATTGCATCGGAATTAAATACAAAAGGCACAATGCTGACTTAAGTACAAGAAAACTGACTCTTCTTACTGTCTATGTTTTGAACCATTCATGTGACACTAGTTATGGATTCCGATGCTTCACTTCAGGTTTACTGTATCCCTCTGACCTTCTTTTTGACGATGAAACACAGAAATTGCATCGGAATTAAATACAAAAGGCACAATGCCGACTTAAGTACAAGAAAACTGACTCTTCTTACTGTCTATGGTTTGAACCTTTCCTGTGAGACTAGTTATAGATTCCGATGGTTCACTTCAGGGTTACTGTATCCCTCTGACCTTCTTATTGACGATGAAACACAGAAATTGCATCGGAATTAAATACAAAAGGCACAATGCCGACTTAAGTACAAGAAAACTGACTCTTCTTAATGTCTATGTTTTGAACCATTCCTGTGACACTAGTTATTGATTCCGTTGCCTCACTTCAGGTTTACTGTATCCTTCCGACCATCGTATTGTCGATGAAACGCAGAAATTGCATCGGAATTAAATAGAAAAGTCACAATGCCGACTTAAGTAAAAGAAAACTAACTCTTCTAACTGTCTATGTTTGAACCATTCCTGTTACACTAGTTATAGATTCCGATGCTTCAATTCAGGTTTACTGTATCCCTCTGACCTTCGTATTGACGATGAAACACACAATTTGCAACGGAATTAAATACAAAATGCACAATGCCGACTTAAGTACAAGAAAATTGACTCTTCTTACTGTCTATGTTTTGAACCATTCCAGTGATACTAGTTATAGATTCCGATGCTTCACTTCAGGTTTACTGTATCCTTCTGAAGTTCTTATTGACGATGAAACACAGAAATTGCATCGGAATTAAATACAATAGGCACAATGCCGACTTAAGTACAAGATAACTGACTCTTCTTACTGTGTAAGATTTGAACTATTCCTATGACACTAGTTATAGAATCTTATGCTTCACTTCAGGTTTACTGTATCCCTCTGACCTTCTTATTGACGATGAAACACAGAAATTGCATCAGAATTAAATACAAAAGGCACAATGCCGACTTAAGGAAAAGAAAACTGACTCTTCTTACTGACTATGTTTGAACCATTCCTGTGATACTAGTCATTGATTCCGATGCTTCACTTCAGGTTTACTGTATCCCTCTGACCTTCTTATTGACGATGAAACACAGAAATTGCATCGGAATTAAATAGAAAAGTCACAATGCCGACTTAAGTACAAGAAAACTGACTCTTCTTACTGTCTATGTCTTGAACCATTCCTGTGACACAAGTTATAGATTCCGATTCTTCACTTTAGGTTTACTGTATCCCGCTGACCATCTTCTTGACGATGAAAAACAGATATTGCATCGGAAATAAATACAAAAGGCACAATGCCGACTTAATTACAAGAAAAATGACTCTTCTTACTGTCTATGTTTTGAACCATACCTGTGACACTAGTTACAGATTCCGATGCTTCACTTCAGGTTTACTGTATACCTCTGACCTCCTTATTGACGATGAATCACAGAAATTGCATCGGAATTAAATACAAAAGGCACAGTGCTGACTTAAGTACAAGAAAAATGACTCTTCTTACTGTCTATGTTTTGAACCATTCATGTGACACTAGTTATAGATTCCGATGCTTCACTTCAAGTTTACTGTATCCCTCTGACCTTCCTATTGACGATGAAACACAGAAATTGCATTGGAATTAAATACAAAAGGCACAATGCTGACTTAAGTACAAGAAAACTGACTCTTCTTACTGTCTATGTTTTGAACCATTCCTGTGACTCTAATGATAGATTCCGATGGTTCACTTCAGGGTTACTGTATCCCTCTGACCTACTTATTGACGATGAAACAGAGAAATTGCATCGGAATTAAATACAAAAGGCACAATGCCGACTTAAGTACAAGAAAACTGACTCTTCTTACTGTCTATGCCTTGAACCATTCCTGTGACACTAGTTATAGATTCCGATGCTTCACTTCAGGTTCACTGTATCCCTCTGACCTTCTTATTGACGATGAAACACCGAAATTGCATCGGAATTAAATACAAAAGGCACAATGCCGACTTAAGTACAAGAAAACTACCTCTTCTTACTGTCTATGTTTTGAACAATTCATGTGACACTCGTTATAGATTCCGATGCTTTACTTCAGGTTTACTGTATCCCTCTGACCTTCATATTGACGATGAAACACAGAAATTGCTTAGGAATTAAATACAAAAGGCACAATGTCGACTTAAGTACAAGATAACTGACTCTTCTTGCTGTCAATATTTTGAACCATTCCTGTGACACTAGTTATAGATTCCGATGCTTCACTTCAGGTTTACTGTATCCCTTCGACCTTCTTATAGACGATGATACATAGAAATTGCATCGGAATTAAATAGAAAAGGCACAAGGCCGACTTCAGTACAAGAAAACTGACTCTTCTTACTGTCTATGTTTTGAACCATTACTGTGACACTAGTTATAGATTCCGATGCTTCACTTCAGGTTCACTGTATCCCTCTGACCTTCTTTTTGACGATGAAACAAAGAAATTGCATCGGAATGAAATACAAAAGTCACAATTCCGACTTAAGTACGAGAAAACTGACTCTTCTTACTGTCTATGTTTTGAACCATTCCTGTGACACTAGTTATAGATTCCGATGCTTCACTTCAGGTTTACTGTATCCCTCCGACCTTTTATAGACGATGAAACATAGAAATTGGATCGGAATTAAATAGAAAAGGCACAATGCCGACTTAAGTACAAGTAAACTGACTCCTCTTACTGTCTATGTTTTGAACCATTCCTGTGACACTAGTTATAGATTCCGATGCTCCACTTCAGGTTTACTGTATCCCTCTGACCTTCTTATTGATGATGAAACACTGAAATTGCATCGGAATTAAATACAAAATGCACAGTGCCGACTTAAGTACAAGAAAACTGACTCTTCTTACTGTCTATGTTTTGAACCATTCCTGTGACACTTGTTATAGATTCCGATGCTTCACTTCAGTTTTAATGTACGCCTCTGACCATCTTATTGCCGATGAAACACAGAAATTGCATCGGAATTAAATACAAACATCACAATGCCGACTTAAGTACAAGAAAACTGACTCCTCTTACTGCCTATGTTTTGAACCATTCCTGTGACACTAGTTATAGATTCCGATGCTTCACTTTAGGTTTACTGTATCCCTCTGACCATCTTCTTGACGATGAAAAACAGATATTGCTGCGGAAATAAATACAAAAGGCACAATGCCGACTTAATTACAAGAAAAACGACTCTTCTTACTGTCTATGTTTTGAACCATACCTGTGACACTAGTTACAGATTCCGATGCTTCACTTCAGGTTTACCGTATTTCTCTGACCTCCTTATTGACGATGAATCACAGAAATTGCATCGGAATTAAATACAAAAGGCACAATGCTGACTTAAGTACAAGAAAAATGACTCTTCTTACTGTCTATGTTTTGAACCATTCCGGTGACACTAGTTATAGATTCCGATGCTTCACTTCAAGTTTACTGTATCCCTCTGACCTTCTTATTGACGATGAAACACAGAAATTGCATTGGAATTAAATACTAAAGGCACAATGCTGACTTAAGTACAAGAAAACTGACTCTTCTTACTGTCTATGTTTTGAACCATACATGTGACACTAGTTATGGATTCCGATGCTTCACTTCAGGTTTACTGTATCCCTCTGACCTTCTTTTTGACGATGAAACACAGAAATTGCATCGGAATTAAATACAAAAGGCACAATGCCGACTTAAGTACAAGAAAACTGACTCTTCTTACTGTCTATGTTTTGAACCTTTCCTGTGAGACTAGTTATAGATTCCGATGGTTCACTTCAGGGTTACTGTATCCCTCTGACCTTCTTATTGACGATGAAACACAGAAATTGCATCGGAATTAAATACAAAAGGCACAATGCCGACTTAAGTACAAGAAAACTGACTCTTCTTAATGTCTATGTTTTGAACCATTCCTGTGACACTAGTTATTGATTCCGATGCTTCACTTCAGGTTTACTGTATCCTTCCGACCTTCTTATTGACGATGAAACACAGAAATTGCATCGGAATTAAATAGAAAAGTCACAATGCCGACTTAAGTAAAAGAAAACTAACTCTTCTAACTGTCTATGTTTGAACCATTCCTGTGACACTAGTTATAGATTCCGATGCTTCACTTCAGGTTTACTGTATCCCTCTGACCTTCGTATTGTCGATGAAACACACAATTTGCAACGGAATTAAATACAAAATGCACAATGCCGACTTAAGTACAAGAAAATTGACTCTTCTTACTGTCTATGTTTTGAACCATTCCTGTGACACTAGTTATAGATTCCGATGCTTCACTTCAGGTTTACTGTATCCCTTCGATTTTCTTATAGACGATGAAACATAGATATTGCATCGCAATTAAATAGAAAAGGCACAAGGCCGACTTCAGTACAAGAAAACTGACTCTTCTTACTGTCTATGTTTTGAACCATTCCTGTGACACTAGTTATAGATTCCGATGCTTCATTTCAGGTTTACTGTATCCCTCTGACCTTCTTATTGGCGATGAATCACGGAAATTACATCGGAATTAAATATAAAAGGCACAATGCCGATTTAAGTACAAGAAAACTGACTCTTCTTACTGTCTATGATTTGAACCATTACTGTGACACTAGTTATAGATTCCGATGCTTCACTTCAGGTTCACTGTATCCCTCTGACATTCTTTTTGACGATGAAACACAGAAATTGCATCGGAATTAAATACAAAAGGCACAATTCCGACTTAAGTACGAGAAAACTGACTCTTCTTACTGTCTATGTTTTGAACCATTCCTGTGACACTAGTTATAGATTCCGATGCTTCACTTCAGGTTTACTGTATCCCTCCGATCATCTTATAGACGATGAAACATAGAAATTGCATCGGAATTAAATAGAAAGGGCACAATGCCGACTAAAGTACAAGTAAACTGACTCTTCTTACTGTCTATGTTTTGAACCATTCCTGTGACACTAGTTATAGATTCCGATGCTCCACTTCAGGTTTACTGTATCCCTCTGACCTTCTTATTGATGATGAAACACTGAAATTGCATCGGAATTAAATACAAAATGCACAGTGCCGACTTAAGTACAAGAAAACTGACTCTTCTTACTGTCTATGTTTTGAACCATTCCTGTGACACTTGTTATAGATTCCGATGCCTCACTTCAGTTTTACTGTATGCCTCTGACCTTCTTATTGACGATGAAACACAGAAATTGCATCGGAATTAAATACAAACATCACAATGCCGACTTAAGTACAAGAAAACTGACTCTTTTTAGTGTCTATGCCTTGAACCATTCCTGTGACACAAGTCATAGATTCCGATGCTTCACTTTAGGTTTACTGTATCCCTCTGACCTTCTTATTGGCGATGAAAATCAGATATTGCATCGGAAATAAATACAAAGGGCACAATGCCGACTTAATTACAAGAAAAATGACTCTTCTTACTGTCTATGTTTTGAACCATACCTGTGACACTAGTTATTGATTCCGATGCTTCACTTCAGGTTTACTGTATCCCTCTGACCTTCTTATTGACGATGAAACACAGAAATTACATCGGAATTAGATATAAAAGGCACAATGCCGATTTAAGTACAAGAAAACTGACTCTTCTTACTGTCTATGTTTTGAACCATTCCTGTGACACTAGTAATAGATTCCGATGTTTCACTTCAGGTTTACTGTATGCCTCTGACTTTCTTATTGACTGTGAAACACTGAAATTGTATCGGAATTAAATACAAAAGGCACAATGCCGACTTAAGTACAAGAAAACTGACTCTTGTTACTGTCTATGTTGTGAACAATTCATGTGACACTCATTATAGATTCCGTTGCTTTACTTCAGGTTTACTGTATCCCTCTGACCTTCTTATTGACGATGAAACACAGAAATTGCTTCGGAATTAAATACAAAAGTCACAATGCCGACTTAAGTAAAAGAAAACTAACTCTTCTAACTGTCTATGTTTGAACCGTTCCTGTTACACTAGTTATAGGTTCCGATGCTTCACTTCAGGTTTACTGTATCCCTCTGACCTTCGTATTGACGATGAGACACACAATTTGCAACGGAATTAAATACAAAATGCACAATGCCGACTTAAGTACAAGAAAATTGACTCTTCTTACTGTCTATGCTTTGAACCATTCCTGTGACACTAGTTATAGATTCCGATGCTTCACTTCAGGTTTACTGTATCCTTCTGAGGTTCTTATTGACGATGAAACACAGAAATTGCATCGGAATTAAATACAATAGGCACAATGCCGACTTAAGTACAAGATAACTGACTCTTCTTACTGTGTAAGTTTTGAACCATTCCTGTGACACTAGTTATTGAATCCTATGCTTCACTTCAGGTTTACTGTATCCCTCTGACCTTCTTATTGACGATGAAACACAGAAATTGCATCAGAATTAAATACAAAAGGCACAATGCCGAATTAAATACAAGAAAACTGACTCTTCTTACTGTCTATGTTTGAACCATTCCTGTGACACTAGTCATAGATTCCGATGCTTCACTTCAGGTTTACTGTATCCCTCTGACCTTCTTATTGACGATGAAACACAGAAATTACATCGGAATTAAATAGAAAAGTCACAATGCCGACTTAAGTACAAGAAAACTGACTCTTCTTACTGTCTATGTCATGAACCATTCCTGTGACACAAGTTATAGATTCCGATGCTTCACTTTAGGTTTACTGTATCCCTCTGACCATCTTCTTGACGATGAAAAACAGATATTGCATCGGAAATAAATACAAACAGCACAATGCCGACTTAATTACAAGAAAAATGACTCTTCTTACTGTCTATGTTTTGAACCATACCTGTGACACTAGTTACAGATTCCGATGCTTCACTTCAGGTTTACTGTATACCTCTGACCTCCTTATTGACGATGAATCACAGAAATTGCATTGGAATGAAATACAAAAGGCACAATGCTGACTTAAGTACAAGAAAACTGACTCTTCTTACTGTCTATGTTTTGAACCATTCATGTGACACTAGTTATGGATTCCGATGCTTCACTTCAGGTTTACTGTATCCCTCTGACCTTCTTTTTGACGATGAAACACAGAAATTGCATCGGAATTAAATATAAAAGGCACAATGCCGACTTAAGTACAAGAAAACTGACTCTTCTTACTGTCTATGTTTTGAACCTTTCCTGTGACACTAGTTATAGATTACGATGGTTCACTTCAGGGTTACTGTATCCCTCTGGCCTTCTTATTGACGATGAAACACAGAAATTGCATCGGAATTAAATACAAAAGGCACAATGCCGACTTAAGTACAAGAAAACTGACTCTTCTTAATGTCTATGTTTTGAACCATTCCTGTGACACTAGTTATTGATTCCGATGCTTCACTTCAGGTTTACTGTATCCTTCCGGCCTTCTTATTGACGATGAAACACAGAAATTGCATCGGAATTAAATAGAAAAGTCACAATGCCGACTTAAGTAAAAGAAAACTAACTCTTCTAACTGTCTATGTTTGAACCATTCCTGTTACACTAGTTATAGATTCCGATGCTTCACTTCAGGTTTACTGTATCCCTCTGACCTTCGGATTGACGATGAAACACACAATTTGCAACGGAATTAAATACAAAATGCACAATGCCGACTTAAGTACAAGAAAATTAACTCTTCTTACTGTCTATGTTTTGAACCATTCCTGTGACACTAGTTATAGATTCCGATGCTTCACTTCAGGTTTACTGTATCCCTCTGACCTTCTTATTGACGATGAAACACAGAAATTGCATCGGAATTAAATAGAAAAGTCACAATGCCGACTTAAGTACAAGAAAACTGACCCTTCTTACTGTCTATGTCTTAAACCATTCCTGTGACACAAGTTATAGATTCCGATGCTTCACTTTAGGTTTACTGTATCCCTCTGACCATCTTCTTGACGATGAAAAACAGATATTGCATCGGAAATAAATACAAAAGGCACAATGCCGACTTAATTACAAGAAAAATGACTCTTCTTACTGTCTATGTTTTGAACCATACCTGTGACACTAATTACAGATTCCAATGCTTCACTTCAGGTTTACTGTATACCTCTGACCTCCTTATTGACGATGAATCACAGAAATTGCATCGGAATTAAATACAAAAGCCACAATGCTGACATAAGTACAAGAAAAATGACGCTTCTTACTGTCTATGTTTTGAACCATTCGTGTGACACTAGTTATAGATTCCGATGCTTCACTTCAAGTTTACTGTATCCCTCTGACCTTCTTATTGACGATGAAACACAGAAATTGCATTGGAATTAAATACAAAAGGCACAATGCTGACTTAAGTACAAGAAAACTGACTCTTCTTACTGTCTATGTTTTGAACCATTCATGTGACACTAGTTATGGATTCCGATGCTTCACTTCAGGTTTACTGTATCCCTCTGACCTTCTTTTTGACGATGAAACACAGAAATTGCATCGGAATTAAATACAAAAGGTACAATGCCGACTTAAGTACAAGAAAACTGACTCTTCTTACTGTCTACGTTTTGAACCTTTCCTGTGAGACTAGTTATAGATTCCGATGGTACACTTCTGCGTCACTGTATCCCTCTGACCTTCTTATTGACGATGAAACACAGAAATTGCATCGGAATTAAATACAAAAGGCACAATGCCGACTTAAGTACAAGAAAACTGACTCTTCTTAATGTCTATGTTTTGAACCATTCCTGTGACACTAGTTATTGATTCCGATGCCTCACTTCAGGTTTACTGTATCCTTCCGACCTTCTGATTGACGATGAAACACAGAAATTGCATCGGAATTAAATAGAAAAGTCACAATGCCGACTTAAGTAAAAGAAAACTAACTCTTCTAACTGTCTATGTTTGAACCATTCCTGTGACACTAGTTATAGATTCCGATGCTTCACTTCAGGTTTACTGTATCCCTCTGACCTTCGTATTGACGATGAAACACACAATTTGCAACGGAATTAATTACAAAATGCACAATGCCGACTTAAGTACAAGAAAATTGACTCTTCTTACTGTATATGTTTTGAACCACTCCTGTGACACTAGTTATAGATTCCGATGCTTCACTTCAGGTTTACTGTATCCCTTCGACCTTCTTATAGACGATGAAACATAGAAATTGCATCGGAATTAAATAGAAAAGGCACAAGATCCGACTTCAGTACAAGAAAACTGGCTCTTCTTACTGTCTATGTTTTGAACCATTCCTGTGACACTAGTTATAGATTCCGATGCTTCATTTCAGGTTTACTGTATCCCTCTGACCTTCTTATTGGCGATGAATCACAGAAATTACATCGGAATTAAATATAAACGGCACAATGCCGATTTAAGTACAAGAAAACTGACTCTTCGTACTGTCAATGATTTGAACCATTACTGTGACACTAGTTATAGATTCCGATGCTTCACTTCAGGTTCACTGTATCCCTCTGACCTTCTTTTTGACGATGAAACACAGAAATTGCATCGGAATTAAATACAAAAAGCACAATTCCGACTTAAGTACAAGAAAACTGACTCTTCTTACTGTCTATGATTTGAACCATTCCTGTGACACTTGTTATAGATTCCGATGCTTCACTTCAGTTTTACTGTATGCCTCTCACCTTCTTATTGACGATGAAACACAGAAATTGCATCGGAATTAAATACAAACATCACAATGCCGACTTCAGTACAAGAAAACTGACTCTTTTTACTGTCTATGCCTTGAACCATTCCTCTGACACAAGTTATAGTTTCCGATGCTTCAATTTAGGGTTACTGTATCCCTCTGACCTTCCTATTGGCGATGAAAATCAGATATTGCATCGGAAATAAATACAAAGGGCACAATGCCGACTTAATTACAAGAAAAATGACTCTTCTTACTGTCTATGTTTTGAACCATACCTGTGACACTAGTTATTGATTCCGATGCTTCACTTCAGGTTTACTGTATCCCTCTGACCTTCTTATTGACGATGAAACACAGAAATTACATCGGAATTAGATATAAAAGGCACAATGCCGATTTAAGTACAAGAAAACTGACTCTTCTTACTGTCTATGTTTTGAACCATTCCTGTGACACTAGTAATAGATTCCGATGTTTCACTTCAGGTTTACTGTATGCCTCTGACTTTCTTATTGACTGTGAAACACTGAAATTGTATCGGAATTAAATACAAAAGGCACAATGCCGACTTAAGTACAAGAAAACTGACGATGAAACACAGAAATTACATCGGAATTAGATATAAAAGGCACAATGCCGATTTAAGTACAAGAAAACTGACTCTTCTTACTGTCTATGTTTTGAACCATTCCTGTGACACTAGTAATAGATTCCGATGTTTCACTTCAGGTTTACCTTATGCCTCTGACTTTCTTATTGACTGTGAAACACTGAAATTGTATCGGAATTAAATACAAAAGGCACAATGCCGACTTAAGTACAAGAAAACTGACTCTTGTTACTGTCTATGTTTTGAACCATTCCTGGGACACTAGTTATAGATTCCGATGCTTCACGTCAGGTTTACTGTATCCCTCTGACCTTCTTATTGACGATGAAACACAGAAATTGCATCGGATTTAAATACAAAAGCACAATGCCGACTTAAGTACAAGAAAACTGTCTCTTCTTACTGTCTATGTTGTGAACAATTCATGTGACACTCGTTATAGATTCCGTTGCTTTACTTCAGGTTTACTGTATCCCTCTGACCTTCTTATTGACGATGAAACACAGAAATTGCTTCGGAATTAAATACAAAAGGCACAATGCCGTCTTAAGTACGAGATAACTGACCCTTCTTACTGTCTGTGGTTTGAACCATTCCTGTTACACTAGTTATAGATTCCGATGCTTCACTTCAGGTTTACTGTATCCCTCTGACCTTCCTATTGACGATGAAACGCAGAAATAGCATCGGAATTAAAGAGAAAAGGCACAATGCCGACCTAAGTACAAGAAAACTGACTCTTCTTAATGTCTACGATTTGAACCATTCCTGTGACACTAGTTATTGATTCCGATGCTTCACTTCCGGTTTACTGTATCCCTCCGACCGTCTTATTGACGATGAAACACAGAAATTGCATCGGAATTAAATAGAAAAGTCACAATGCCGACTTAAGTACAAGAAAACTAACTCTTCTAACTGTCTATGTTTGAACCATTCCTGTTACACTAGTTATAGATTCCGATGCTTCACTTCAGCTTTACTGTATCCCTCTGACCTTCGTATTGACGATGAAACACACAATTTGCAACGGAATTAAATACAAAACGCACAATGCCGACTTAAGTACAGGAAAATTGACTCTTCTTACTGTCTATGTTTTGAACCATTCCTGTGACACTAGTTATAGATTCCGATGCTTCACTTCAGGTTTACTGTATCCTTCTGAAGTTCTTATTGACGATGAAACACAGAAATTGCATCGGAATTAAATACAATAGGCACAATGCCGACTTAAGTACAAGATAACTGACTCTTCTTACTGTGTAAGATTTGAACCATTCCTGTGAGACTAGTTATAGAATCCTATGCTTCACTTCAGGTTTACTGTATCCCTCTGACCTTCTTATTGACGATGAAACACAGAAATTGCATCAGAATTAAATACAAAAGGCACAATGCCGACTGAAGTACAAGAAAACTGACTCCTCTTACTGTCTATGTTTGAACCATTCTTGTGATACTAGTCATAGATTCCGATGCTTCACTTCAGGTTTACTGTATCCCTCTGACCTTCTTATTGACGATGAAACACAGAAATTGCATCGGAATTAAATAGAAAAGTCACAATGCCGACTTAAGTACAAGAAAACTTACTCTTCCTACTGTCTATGTCTTTAACCATTCCTGTGACACAAGTTATAGATTCCGATGCTTCACTTTAGGTTTACTGTATCCCGCTGACCATCTTCTTGACGATGAAAAACAGATATTGCATCGGAAATAAATACAAAATGCACAATGCCGACTTAATTACAAGAAAAATGACTCTTCTTACTGTCTATGTTTTTAACCATACCTGTGACACTAGTTACAGATTCCGATGCTTCACTACAGGTTTACTGTATACCTCTGACCTCCTTATTGACGATGAATCACAGAAATTGCATCGGAATTAAATACAAAAGGCACAATGCTGACTTAAGTACAAGAAAAATGACTCTTCTTACTGTCTATGTTTTGAACCATTCATGTGACACTAGTTATAGATTCCGATGCTTCACTTCAAGTTTACTGTATCCCTCTGACCTTCCTATTGACGATGAAACACAGAAATTGCATTGGAATTAATTACAAAAGGCACAATGCTGACTTAAGTACAAGAAAACTGACTCTTCTTACTGTCTATGTTTTGAACCATTCATGTGACACTAGTTATGGATTCCGATGCTTCACTTCAGGTTTACTGTATCCCTCTGACCTTCTTTTTGACGATGAAACACAGAAATTGCATCGGAATTAAATACAAAAGGCACAATGCCGACTTAAGTACAAGAAAACTGACTCTTCTTACTGTCTATGTTTTGAACCATTCCTGTGACACTAGTGATAGATTCCGATGGTTCACTTCAGGGTTACTGTATCATTCTGACCTACTTATTGACGATGAAACACAGAAACTGCATCGGAATTAAATCCAAAAGGCACAATGCCGACTTAAGTACAAGAAAACTGACTCTTCTTACTGTCTATGCTTTGAACCATTCCTGTGACACTAGTTATAGATTCCGATGCTTCACTTCAGGTTCACTGTATCCCTCTGACCTTCTTATTGACGATGAAGCACCGAAATTGCATCGGAATTAAATACAAAAGGCACAATGCCGACGTAAGTACAAGAAAACGTCCTCTTCTTACTGTCTATGTTTTGAACAATTCATGTGACACTCGTTATAGATTCCGATGCTTTACTTCAGGTTTACTGTATCCCTCTGACCTTCTTATTGACGATGAAACACAGATATTGCTTCGGAATTAAATACAAAAGGCACAATGCCGACCTAAGTACAAGATAACTGACTATTCTTGCTGTCAATATTTTGAACCATTCCTGTGACACTAGTTATAGATTCCGATGCTTCACTTCAGGTTTACTGTATTCCTTCGACGTTCTTATAGACGATGATACATAGAAATTGCATCGGAATTAAATAGAAAAGGCACAAGGCCGACTTCAGTACAAGAAAACTGACTCTTCTTACTGTCTATGTTTTGAACCATTACTGTGACACTAGTTATAGATTCCGATGCCTCACTTCAGGTTCACTGTATCCCTCTGATCTTCTTTTTGACGGTGAAACAAAGAAATTGCATCGGAATGAAATACAAAAGTCACAATTCCGACTTAAGTACGAGAAAACTGACTCTTCTTACTGTCTATGTTTTGAACCATTCCTGTGACACTAGTTATAGATTCCGATGCTTCACTTCAGGTTTACTGTATCCCTCAGACCTTTTATAGACGATGAAACATAGAAATTGGATCGGAATTAAATAGAAAAGGCACAATGCCGACTTAAGTACAAGTAAACTGACTCTTCTTACTGTCTATGTTTTGAACCATTCCTGTGACACAAGTTATAGATTCCGATGCTTCACTTTAGGTTTACTGTATCCCTCTGACCATCTTCTTGACGATGAAAAACAGATATTGCATCGGAAATAAATACAAAAGGCACAATGCCGACTTAATTACAAGAAAAATGACTCTTCTTACTGTCTATGTTTTGAACCATACCTGTGACACTAATTACAGATTCCAATGCTTCACTTCAGGTTTACTGTATACCTCTGACCTCCTTATTGACGATGAATCACAGAAATTGCATCGGAATTAAATACAAAAGCCACAATGCTGACATAAGTACAAGAAAAATGACGCTTCTTACTGTCTATGTTTTGAACCATTCGTGTGACACTAGTTATAGATTCCGATGCTTCACTTCAAGTTTACTGTATCCCTCTGACCTTCTTATTGACGATGAAACACAGAAATTGCATTGGAATTAAATACAAAAGGCACAATGCTGACTTAAGTACAAGAAAACTGACTCTTCTTACTGTCTATGTTTTGAACCATTCATGTGACACTAGTTATGGATTCCGATGCTTCACTTCAGGTTTACTGTATCCCTCTGACCTTCTTTTTGACGATGAAACACAGAAATTGCATCGGAATTAAATACAAAAGGCACAATGCCGACTTAAGTACAAGAAAACTGACTCTTCTTACTGTCTACGTTTTGAACCTTTCCTGTGAGACTAGTTATAGATTCCGATGGTACACTTCTGCGTCACTGTATCCCTCTGACCTTCTTATTGACGATGAAACACAGAAATTGCATCGGAATTAAATACAAAAGGCACAATGCCGACTTAAGTACAAGAAAACTGACTCTTCTTAATGTCTATGTTTTGAACCATTCCTGTGACACTAGTTATTGATTCCGATGCCTCACTTCAGGTTTACTGTATCCTTCCGACCTTCTGATTGACGATGAAACACAGAAATTGCATCGGAATTAAATAGAAAAGTCACAATGCCGACTTAAGTAAAAGAAAACTAACTCTTCTAACTGTCTATGTTTGAACCATTCCTGTGACACTAGTTATAGATTCCGATGCTTCACTTCAGGTTTACTGTATCCCTCTGACCTTCGTATTGACGATGAAACACACAATTTGCAACGGAATTAATTACAAAATGCACAATGCCGACTTAAGTACAAGAAAATTGACTCTTCTTACTGTATATGTTTTGAACCACTCCTGTGACACTAGTTATAGATTCCGATGCTTCACTTCAGGTTTACTGTATCCCTTCGACCTTCTTATAGACGATGAAACATAGAAATTGCATCGGAATTAAATAGAAAAGGCACAAGATCCGACTTCAGTACAAGAAAACTGGCTCTTCTTACTGTCTATGTTTTGAACCATTCCTGTGACACTAGTTATAGATTCCGATGCTTCATTTCAGGTTTACTGTATCCCTCTGACCTTCTTATTGGCGATGAATCACAGAAATTACATCGGAATTAAATATAAACGGCACAATGCCGATTTAAGTACAAGAAAACTGACTCTTCGTACTGTCAATGATTTGAACCATTACTGTGACACTAGTTATAGATTCCGATGCTTCACTTCAGGTTCACTGTATCCCTCAGACCTTCTTTTTGACGATGAAACACAGAAATTGCATCGGAATTAAATACAAAAAGCACAATTCCGACTTAAGTACAAGAAAACTGACTCTTCTTACTGTCTATGATTTGAACCATTCCTGTGACACTAGTTATAGATTCCGATGCTTCAATTCAGGTTTACTGTATCCCTCCGATCTTCTTATAGACGATGAAACATAGAAATTGCATCGGAATTAAATAGAAAGGGCACAATGCCGACTAAAGTACAAGTAAACTGACTCTTCTTACTGTCTATGATTTGAACCATTCCTGTGACACTTGTTATAGATTCCGATGCTTCACTTCAGTTTTACTGTATGCCTCTCACCTTCTTATTGACGATGAAACACAGAAATTGCATCGGAATTAAATACAAACATCACAATGCCGACTTCAGTACAAGAAAACTGACTCTTTTTACTGTCTATGCCTTGAACCATTCCTCTGACACAAGTTATAGTTTCCGATGCTTCAATTTAGGGTTACTGTATCCCTCTGACCTTCCTATTGGCGATGAAAATCAGATATTGCATCGGAAATAAATACAAAGGGCACAATGCCGACTTAATTACAAGAAAAATGACTCTTCTTACTGTCTATGTTTTGAACCATACCTGTGACACTAGTTATTGATTCCGATGCTTCACTTCAGGTTTACTGTATCCCTCTGACCTTCTTATTGACGATGAAACACAGAAATTACATCGGAATTAGATATAAAAGGCACAATGCCGATTTAAGTACAAGAAAACTGACTCTTCTTACTGTCTATGTTTTGAACCATTCCTGTGACACTAGTAATAGATTCCGATGTTTCACTTCAGGTTTACTGTATGCCTCTGACTTTCTTATTGACTGTGAAACACTGAAATTGTATCGGAATTAAATACAAAAGGCACAATGCCGACTTAAGTACAAGAAAACTGACGATGAAACACAGAAATTACATCGGAATTAGATATAAAAGGCACAATGCCGATTTAAGTACAAGAAAACTGACTCTTCTTACTGTCTATGTTTTGAACCATTCCTGTGACACTAGTAATAGATTCCGATGTTTCACTTCAGGTTTACCTTATGCCTCTGACTTTCTTATTGACTGTGAAACACTGAAATTGTATCGGAATTAAATACAAAAGGCACAATGCCGACTTAAGTACAAGAAAACTGACTCTTGTTACTGTCTATGTTTTGAACCATTCCTGGGACACTAGTTATAGATTCCGATGCTTCACGTCAGGTTTACTGTATCCCTCTGACCTTCTTATTGACGATGAAACACAGAAATTGCATCGGATTTAAATACAAAAGCACAATGCCGACTTAAGTACAAGAAAACTGTCTCTTCTTACTGTCTATGTTGTGAACAATTCATGTGACACTCGTTATAGATTCCGTTGCTTTACTTCAGGTTTACTGTATCCCTCTGACCTTCTTATTGACGATGAAACACAGAAATTGCTTCGGAATTAAATACAAAAGGCACAATGCCGTCTTAAGTACGAGATAACTGACCCTTCTTACTGTCTGTGGTTTGAACCATTCCTGTTACACTAGTTATAGATTCCGATGCTTCACTTCAGGTTTACTGTATCCCTCTGACCTTCCTATTGACGATGAAACGCAGAAATAGCATCGGAATTAAAGAGAAAAGGCACAATGCCGACCTAAGTACAAGAAAACTGACTCTTCTTAATGTCTACGATTTGAACCATTCCTGTGACACTAGTTATTGATTCCGATGCTTCACTTCCGGTTTACTGTATCCCTCCGACCGTCTTATTGACGATGAAACACAGAAATTGCATCGGAATTAAATAGAAAAGTCACAATGCCGACTTAAGTACAAGAAAACTAACTCTTCTAACTGTCTATGTTTGAACCATTCCTGTTACACTAGTTATAGATTCCGATGCTTCACTTCAGCTTTACTGTATCCCTCTGACCTTCGTATTGACGATGAAACACACAATTTGCAACGGAATTAAATACAAAACGCACAATGCCGACTTAAGTACAGGAAAATTGACTCTTCTTACTGTCTATGTTTTGAACCATTCCTGTGACACTAGTTATAGATTCCGATGCTTCACTTCAGGTTTACTGTATCCTTCTGAAGTTCTTATTGACGATGAAACACAGAAATTGCATCGGAATTAAATACAATAGGCACAATGCCGACTTAAGTACAAGATAACTGACTCTTCTTACTGTGTAAGATTTGAACCATTCCTGTGAGACTAGTTATAGAATCCTATGCTTCACTTCAGGTTTACTGTATCCCTCTGACCTTCTTATTGACGATGAAACACAGAAATTGCATCAGAATTAAATACAAAAGGCACAATGCCGACTGAAGTACAAGAAAACTGACTCCTCTTACTGTCTATGTTTGAACCATTCTTGTGATACTAGTCATAGATTCCGATGCTTCACTTCAGGTTTACTGTATCCCTCTGACCTTCTTATTGACGATGAAACACAGAAATTGCATCGGAATTAAATAGAAAAGTCACAATGCCGACTTAAGTACAAGAAAACTTACTCTTCCTACTGTCTATGTCTTTAACCATTCCTGTGACACAAGTTATAGATTCCGATGCTTCACTTTAGGTTTACTGTATCCCGCTGACCATCTTCTTGACGATGAAAAACAGATATTGCATCGGAAATAAATACAAAATGCACAATGCCGACTTAATTACAAGAAAAATGACTCTTCTTACTGTCTATGTTTTTAACCATACCTGTGACACTAGTTACAGATTCCGATGCTTCACTACAGGTTTACTGTATACCTCTGACCTCCTTATTGACGATGAATCACAGAAATTGCATCGGAATTAAATACAAAAGGCACAATGCTGACTTAAGTACAAGAAAAATGACTCTTCTTACTGTCTATGTTTTGAACCATTCATGTGACACTAGTTATAGATTCCGATGCTTCACTTCAAGTTTACTGTATCCCTCTGACCTTCCTATTGACGATGAAACACAGAAATTGCATTGGAATTAATTACAAAAGGCACAATGCTGACTTAAGTACAAGAAAACTGACTCTTCTTACTGTCTATGTTTTGAACCATTCATGTGACACTAGTTATGGATTCCGATGCTTCACTTCAGGTTTACTGTATCCCTCTGACCTTCTTTTTGACGATGAAACACAGAAATTGCATCGGAATTAAATACAAAAGGCACAATGCCGACTTAAGTACAAGAAAACTGACTCTTCTTACTGTCTATGTTTTGAACCATTCCTGTGACACTAGTGATAGATTCCGATGGTTCACTTCAGGGTTACTGTATCATTCTGACCTACTTATTGACGATGAAACACAGAAACTGCATCGGAATTAAATCCAAAAGGCACAATGCCGACTTAAGTACAAGAAAACTGACTCTTCTTACTGTCTATGCTTTGAACCATTCCTGTGACACTAGTTATAGATTCCGATGCTTCACTTCAGGTTCACTGTATCCCTCTGACCTTCTTATTGACGATGAAGCACCGAAATTGCATCGGAATTAAATACAAAAGGCACAATGCCGACGTAAGTACAAGAAAACGTCCTCTTCTTACTGTCTATGTTATGAACAATTCATGTGACACTCGTTATAGATTCCGATGCTTTACTTCAGGTTTACTGTATCCCTCTGACCTTCTTATTGACGATGAAACACAGATATTGCTTCGGAATTAAATACAAAAGGCACAATGCCGACCTAAGTACAAGATAACTGACTATTCTTGCTGTCAATATTTTGAACCATTCCTGTGACACTAGTTATAGATTCCGATGCTTCACTTCAGGTTTACTGTATTCCTTCGACGTTCTTATAGACGATGATACATAGAAATTGCATCGGAATTAAATAGAAAAGGCACAAGGCCGACTTCAGTACAAGAAAACTGACTCTTCTTACTGTCTATGTTTTGAACCATTACTGTGACACTAGTTATAGATTCCGATGCCTCACTTCAGGTTCACTGTATCCCTCTGATCTTCTTTTTGACGGTGAAACAAAGAAATTGCATCGGAATGAAATACAAAAGTCACAATTCCGACTTAAGTACGAGAAAACTGACTCTTCTTACTGTCTATGTTTTGAACCATTCCTGTGACACTAGTTATAGATTCCGATGCTTCACTTCAGGTTTACTGTATCCCTCAGACCTTTTATAGACGATGAAACATAGAAATTGGATCGGAATTAAATAGAAAAGGCACAATGCCGACTTAAGTACAAGTAAACTGACTCCTCTTACTGTCTATGTTTTGAACCATTCCTGTGACACTAGTTATAGATTCCGATGCTCCACTTCAGGTTTACTGTATCCCTCTGACCTTCTTATTGATGATGAAACACTGAAATTGCATCGGAATTAAATACAAAATGCACAGTGCCGACTTAAATACAAGAAAACTGACTCTTCTTACTGTCTATGTTTTGAACCATTCCTGTGACACTTGTTGTAGATTCCGATGCTTCACTTCAGTTTTACTGTATGCCTCTGACCTTCTTATTGTCGATGAAATACAGAAATTGCATCGGAATTAAATAGAAAAGTCACAATGCCGACTTAAGTACAAGGAAACTGACTCTTCTTACTGTCTATGTCTTGAACCATTCCTGTGACACAAGTTATAGATTCCGATGCTTCACTTCAAGTTTACTGTATCCCTCTGACCTTCTTATTGACGATGAAACACAGAAATTGCATCGGAATTAAATACAAAAGGCACAAGGCCGACTTCAGTACAAGAAAACTGACTCTTCTTACTGTCTATGTTTTGAACCATTCCTGTGACAGTAGTTATAGATTCCGATGCTTCAATTCAGGTTTACTGTATCCCTCTGACCTTCTTATTGACGATGAAACACAGAAATTACATCGGAATTAGATATAAAAGGCACAATGCCGATTTAAGTACATGAAAACTGACTCTTCTTACTGTCTATGTTTTGAACCATTACTGTGACACTAGTTATAGATTCCGATCTTCACTTCAGGTTCACTGTATCCCGCTGACCTTCTTTTTGACGATGAAGCACAGAAATTGCATCGGAATTAAATACAAAAGGCACAATTCCGACCTAAGTACAAGAAAACTGACTCTTCTTACTGTCTATGTTTTGAACCATTCCTGTGACACTAGTTATAGATGCCGATGCTTCACTTCAGGTTTACTGTATGCCTCTGACTTTCTTATTGACTATGAAACACTGAAATTGCATCGGAATTAAATACAAGAGGCACAATGCCGACTTCACTACAAGAAGACAGACTCTTCTTTCTGTCTATGTTTTGAACCATTCCTGTGACACTAGTTATAGATTCCGATGCTTCACTTGAGGTTTACTGTATCCCTCTGACCTTCTTATTGACGATGAAACACAGAAATTGCATCGGAATTAAATACAAAAGGCACAATGCCGATTTAAGTACAAGAAAACTGACTCCTCTTACTGTCTACGTTTTGAACCATTCCTGTGACACCAGTCATAGATTCCGATGCTTCACTTCAGGTTTACTGTATGCCTCTGACCTTCTTAGTGACGACGAAACACAGAATTTACTTCGGAATTAAATACAAAAGGCACAATACCGACTTAAGTACAAGAAAACTGACTCTGCTTATTGTCTATGTATTGAACCATTTCTGTGACACTAGTTATAGATTCCGATGCTTCACTTCAGGTTTACTGTATCCCTCTGACCTTCTTATTAACGATGAAACACAGAAATTGCATTGGAATCAAATACAAAAGGCACAATGCTGACTTAAGGACAAGAAAACTGAATCTTCTTACTGTCTATGTTTTGAACCATTCATGTGACACTAGTTAAGGATTCCGATGCTTCACTTCAGGTTTACTGTATCCCTCTGACCTTCTTTTTGACGATGGAACACAGAAATTGCATCGGAATTAAATACAAAAGGCACAATGCCGACTTAAGTACAAGAAAACTGACTCTTCTTACTGTCTATGTTTTGAACCATTCCTGTGACACTAGTTATAGATTCCGATGCTTCACTTCAGGGTTACTGTATCCCTCTGACCTTCCTATTGACGAAGAAACACAGAAATTGCATCGGAAATAAATACAAAAGGCACAATGCCGACTTAAGTACAAGAAAACTGACTCTTCTTACTGTCTATGTTTTGAACCATTCCTGTGACACTAGTTATAGATTCCGATGCTTCACTTCAGGTTCACTGTATCCCACTGACCTTCTTATTGACGATGAAACACCGAAATTGCATCGGAATTAAATACAAAAGGCACAACGCCGACTTAAGTACAAGAAAACTGACTCTTCTTACTGTCTATGTTTTGAACCATTTATGTGACACTCGTTATAGATTCCGATGCTTTACTACAGGTTTACTGTATCCCTCTGACATTCTTATTGACGATGAAACACAGGCATTGCTTCGGAATTAAATACAAAAGGCACAATGCCGACTTAAGTACAAGATAACTGACTCTTCTTACTGTCAATGCTTTGAACCATTCCTGTGACACTAGTTATAGATTCCGATGCTTCACTTCAGGTTTACTGTATCCCTCCGACCTTCTTATAGACGATGAAACATAGACATAGCATCGGAATTAAATAGAAAAGGCACAATGCCGACTTAAGTACCAGTAAACTGACTCTTCTTACTGTCTATGTTTTGAACCATTCCTGTGACACTAGTTATAGATTCCGATGCTCCACTTAAGGTTTACTGTATCCCTCTGACCTTCTTATTGATGATGAAACACTGAAATTGCATCGGAATTAAATACAAAATGCACAGTGCCGACTTAAGTTCAAGAAAACTGACTCTTCTTACTGTCTATGTTTTGAACCATTCCTGTGACACTTGTTATAGATTCCGATGCTTCACTTCAGTTTTACTGTATGCCTCTGACCTTCTTATTGACGATGAAACACAGAAATTGCATCGGAATTAAATACAAACATCACAATGCCGACTTAAGTACAAGAAAACAGACTCTTCTTACTGTCAATGTTTTCAACCATTCCTGTGACACTAGTTATAGATTCTGATGCTTCACTTCAGGTTTACTGTATCCCTCTGACCTTCTTATTGACGATGAAACACAGAAATTGCATCGGAATTAAATAGAAAAGTCACAATGCCGACTTAAGTACAAGAAAACTGACTCTTTTTACTGTCTATGTCTTGAACCATTCCTGTGACACAAGTTATAGATTCCGATGTTTCACTTCAGGTTTACTGCATCCCTCTGACCTTCTTATTGACGATGAAACACAGAAATTACATCGGAATTAGATATAAATGGCACAATGCCGGTTTAAGTACAAGAAAACTGACTCTTCTTAATGTCTATGTTTTGAACCATTCCTGTGACACTAGTAATAGATTCCGATGTTTCACTTCAGGTTTACTGTATGCCTCTGACTTTCTTATTGACTGTGAAACACTGAAATTCTATCGGAATTAAATACAAAAGGCACAATGCCGACTTAAGTACAAGAAAACTGACTCTTGTTACTGTCTATGTTTTGAACCATTCCTGGGACACTAGTTATAGATTCCGATGCTTCAAGTCAGGTTTACTGTATCCCTCTGACCTTCTTATTGACGATGACACACAGAAATTGCATCGGAATTAAATACAAAAGGCACAATGCCGACTTAAGTACAAGAAAACTGTCTCTTCTTACTGTCTATGTTGTGAACAATTCATGTAACACTCGTTATAGATTCCGTTGCTTTACATCAGGTTTACTGTATCCCTCTGACCTTCTTATTGACGATGAAACACAGAAATTGCTTCGGAATTAAATACAAAAGGCACAATGCCGTCTTAAGTACGAGATAACTGACCCTTCTTACTGTCTGTGGTTTGAACCATTCCTGTTACACTAGTTATAGAATCCGATGCTTCACTTCAGGTTTACTGTATCCCTCTGACCTTTCTATTGACGATGAAACACAGAAATTGCATCGGAATTAAATACAAAAGGCACAATGCCGACTTAAGTACAAGAAAACTGACTCTTCTTACTGTCTATGCTTTGAACCATTCCTGTGACACTAGTTAAAGATTCCGATGCTCCACTTCAGGTTCACTGTATCCCTCTGACCTTCTTATTGACGATGAAACACCGAAATTGCATCGGAATTAAATACAAAAGGCACAATGCCGACATAAGTACAAGAAAACTGACTCTTCTTACTGTCTATGTTTTGAACTATTCATGTGACACTCGTTATTGATTTCGATGCTTTACTTCAGGTTTACTGTATCCCTCTGACCTTCTTATTGACGATGAAACACAGAAATTGCTTCTTAATTAAATAGAAAAGGCACAATGCCGACTTAACTACAAGATAACTGACTCTTCTTACTGTCAATGTTTTGAACCATTCCTCTGACACTAGTTATAGATTCCGATGCTTTACTTCAGGTTTACTGTATCCCTTCGACCTTCTTATAGACGATGAAACATGGAAATTGCATCGGAATTAAGTAGAAAAAGGCACAAGGCCGACTTAAGTACAAGAAAACTGACTCTTCTTACTGTCTATGTTTTGAACCATTCCTGTGACACTAGTTATAGATTCTGATGCTTCATTTCAGGTTTACTGTATGCCTCTGACCTTCTTATTGACGATGAATCACAGAAATTACATCGGAATTAAATATAAAAGGCACAATGCCGATTTAAGTGCAAGAAAACTGACTCTTCTTACTGTCTATGTTTTGAACCATTACTGTGACACTAGTTATAGATTCCGATGCTTCACTTCAGGTTCACTGGTTCCCTCTGACCTTCTTTTTGATGATGAAACAAAGTAATAGCATCGGAATTAAATACAAAAGGCCCAATTCCGACTTAAGTACAAGAAAACTGACTCTTCTTACTGTCTATGTTTTGAACCATTCCTGTGACACTAGTTATAGATTCCGATGCTTCACTTCAGGTTTACTGTATCCCTCCGACCTTCTTATAGACGATGAAACATAGAAATTGCATCGGAATTAAATAGAAAAGGCACAATGCCGACTTAAGTACAAGTACAATGACTCCTCTTACTGTCTATGTTTTGAACCATTCCTGTGACACTAGTTATAGATTCCGATGCTCCACTTCAGGGTTACTGTATCCCTCTGACCTTCTTATTGATGATGAAACACTGACATTGCATCGGAATTAAATACAAATTGCACAGTACCGACTTAAGTACAAGAAAACTGACTCTTCTTACTGTCTATATTTTGAACCATTCCTGTGACACTAGTGATAGATTCCAATGGTTCACTTTGGGGTTACTGTATCCCTCTGACCTTCTTATTGACGATGAAACACAGAAATTGCATCGGAATTAAATACAAAAGGCACAATGCCGACTTAAGTACAAGAAAACTGACTCTTCTTACTGTCTATGTTTTGAACCATTCCTGTGACACTAGTTATAGATTCCGATGCATCACTTCAGGTTCACTGTATCCCTCTGACCTTCTTATTGACGATGAAACACCGAAATTGCATCGGAATTAAATACAAAAGGCACAATGCCGACTTAAGTACAAGAAAACTGACTCTTCTTACTGTCTATGTTTTGAACCATTCATGTGACACTCGTTATAGATTCCGATGCTTTACTTCAGGTTTACTGTATCCCTCTGACCTTCTTATTGACGATGAAACATAGAAATTGCATCGGAATTAAATAGAAAAGGCACAATGCCGCCTTAAGTTCAAGTAAACTGACTCCTCTTACTGTCTATGTTTTGAACCAATCCTGTGACACTAGTTATAGATTCCGATGCTCCACTTCCGGTTTACTGTATCCCTCTGACCTTCTTATTGATGATGAAACACTGAAATTGCATCGGAATTAAATACAAAATGCACAGTGCCGACTTAAGTACAAGAAAACTGACTCTTCTAACTGTCTATGTTTTGAACCATTCCTGTGACACTTGTTATAGATTCCGATGCTTCACTTCAGTTTTACTGTATGCCTCCGACCTTCTTATTGACGATGAAACACTGAAATTGCATCGGGATTAAATACAAAATGCACAGTGCCGACTTAAGTACAAGAAAACTGACCCTTCTTACTGTCTATGTTTTGAAGCATTCCTGTGACACTAGTTATAGATTCCGATGCTTCACTTCAGGTTTACTGTATCCCTCCGACCTTCTTATAGACGATGAAACATAGAAATTGCATCGGAATTAAATAGAAAAGGCACAATGCCGCCTTAAGTACAAGTAAACTGACTCCTCTTACTGTCTATGTTTTGAACCATTCCTGTGACACTAGTTATAGATTCCGATGCTCCACTTCAGGTTTACTGTATCCCTCTGACCTTCTTATTGATGATGAAACACTGAAATTGCATCGGAATTAAATACAAAATGCACAGTGCCGACTTAAGTACAAGAAAACTGACTCTTCTTACTGTCTATGTTTTGAACCATTCCTGTGACACTTGTTATAGTTTCCGATGCTTCACTTCAGTTTTACTGTATGCCTCTGACCTTCTTATTGACGATGAAACACAGAAATGGCATCGGAATTAAATACAAACATCACAATGCCGACTTAAGTACAAGAAAACTGACTCTTCTTACTGTCTATGTTTTGAACCATTCCTGTGACACTAGTTACAGATTCCGATGCTTCACTTCAGGTTTACTGTATACCTCTGACCTTCTTATTGAC
Source organism: Schistocerca piceifrons (assembly GCF_021461385.2). Taxonomy (NCBI): domain Eukaryota; kingdom Metazoa; phylum Arthropoda; class Insecta; order Orthoptera; family Acrididae; genus Schistocerca; species Schistocerca piceifrons. Next base: position 1,544 of record NW_025728373.1, on the reverse strand, counting down.
GATGAATCACAGAAATTGCATCGGAATTAAATACAAAAGGCACAATGCTGACTTAAGTACAAGAAAAATGACTCTTCTTACTGTCTATGTTTGATCCACTCATGTGACACTAGTTATAGATTCCGATGCTTCACTTCAAGTATACTGTATCCCTCTGACCTTCTTATTAACGATGAAACACAGAAATTGCATCGGAATTAAATACAAAAGGCACAAGGCCGACTTCAGTACAAGAAAACTGACTCTTCTTACTGTCTATGTTTTGAACCATTCCTGTGACACTAGTTATAGATTCCGATGCTTTACTTCAGGTTTACTGTATCCTTCTGACCTTCTTATTGACGATGAAACACAGAAATTACATCGGAATTAGATATAAAAGGCACAATGCCGATTTAAGTACAAGAAAACTGACCCTTCTTACTCTCTATGTTTTGAACCATTCCTGTGACACCAGTTATAGATTCCGATGCTTCACTTCAGGTTTACTGTATGCCTCTGACCTTCTTAGTGACGATGAAACACAGAATTTGCTTCGGAATTAAATACAAAAGGCACAATAGCGACTTAAGTACAAGAAAACTGACTCTGCTTATTGTCTATGTATTGAACCATTTTTGTGACACTAGTTACAGATTCCGATGCTTCACTTCAGGTTTACTGTATCCCTCTGACCTTCTTTTTGAGGATGAAACACAGAAATTGCATCGGAATTAAATATAAAGGCACAATGCCGACGTAAGTACAAGTAAACTGACTCTTCTTACTGTCAATGTTTTGAACCATTCCTGTGACACTAGTTATAGATTCCGATGCTTCACTTCGGGGTTACTGTATCCCTCTGACCTTCCTATTGACGATGAAACACAGAAATTGCAATCGGAATTAAATACAAAAGGCACAATGCCGACTTAAGTACAAGAAAACTGACTCTTCTTACTGTCTATGTTTTGAACCATTCCTGTGACACTAGTTATAGATTCCGATGCTTCACTTCAGGGTCACTGTATCCCTCTGACCTTCTTATTGACGATGAAACACCGAAATTGCATCGGAATTAAATACAAAAGGCACAATGCCGACTTAAGTACAAGAAAACTGACTCTTCTTACTGTCTATGTTTTGAACCATTTATGTGACACTCGTTATAGATTCCGATGCTTTACTTCAGGTTTACTGTATCCCTCTGACATTCTTATTGACGATGAAACACAGAAATTGCTTCGGAATTAAATACAAAAGGCACAATGCCGACTTAAGTACAAGATAACTGACTCTTCTTACTGTCAATGCTTTGAACCATTCCTGTGACACTACTTATAGATTCCGATGCTTCACTTCAGGTTTACTGTATCCCTCCGACCTTCTAATAGACGATGAAACATAGAAATTGCATCGGAATTAAATAGAAAAGGCACAAGGCCGACTTCAGTACAAGAAAACTGACTCTTCTTACTGCCTATGTTTTGAACCATTCCTGTGACACTAGTTATAGATTCCGATGCTTCACTTCAGGTTTACTGTATCCCTCTGACCTTCTTATT